>NW_027252748.1:0-21602 GCF_044704955.1 Pristiophorus japonicus
CGGGACCGTCTCCCCTCCCCCCGGGACACACTCCCCTCCCCTCGGGACACTCTCCCCTCCCCTTGGAACACTCTCCCCTCCCCCTGCGAATTCTCTGCCCTCCCCCTGAGACACTCTCCCCTCCCTCCGGGACACTCTCCCCTCCCCTGAGACACTTTCCCCTCCCCCCGAGACACTCTCCCCTCCCCTCCCCTCCCCCCGGGACACTCTCCCCTCCCCTCGGGACACTCTCCCCTCCCCCCGGGACACTCTCCCCTCCCCCCGAGACACTCTCCCCTCCCCTCCCCTCCCCCCGGGACACTCTCCCCTCCCCTCGGGACTCCCTCCCTTCCCCCCGGGACACTCTCCCCTACCCCAGGGACACTCTCCCCTCCCCCCGGGACACTCTCCCCTCCACCTGAGACACCCCTCTCCCCGGGACACTCACCCCTCCCCTCCCCCCGGGACACTCTCCCCTCTCCCCGGGACACTCACCCCTCCCCTCCCCCCGGGACACTCTCCCCTCCCCCCGGGACACTCTCCCCTCCCCTCGGGACACTCTCCCCTCCCCCCGGGACTGTCTCCCCTCCCCCCGGGACACACTCCCCTCCCCTGAGACACTCTCCCCTCCCCCGGGACACTCTCCCCTCCCCTGAGACACTCTCCCCTCCCTCCAGGACACTCTCCCCTCCCCTCCCCTTCCCCCGGGACACTCTCCCCCTCCCCCGGGACACTCTCCCCTCCCCTCGGGACACTCTCCCCTCCCCTCGGAACACTCTCCACTCCCCCTGAGACACCCGCCCCTCTCCCCGGGACACTCTCCCCTCCCCTGAGACACTCTCTCCTACCCTCCTCTCCCCTCACCTCGGGACACTCTCCCCTCCCCCCAAGACACTCTCCCCTCCCACCGGGACATTCTCCCCTCCCCCCGGGACACTCTCCCCTCCCCCCGGGACACTCTCCCCTCCCCCCGGGACACTCTCCCCTCCATCCGGGACACTCTCCCCTCCCCCAGGGACACTCTCCACTCCCCTCGGGACAATCTCCCCTCCCCTCGGGACACTCTCCCCTCCCCTGAGACACTCTCCCCTCCCCTTCGCTCCCCCTGGGACACTCTCCCCTCCCCTCCCCTCCCCTCGGGACATTCTCCCCTCCCCTCCCCCAGGGACACTCTCCCCTCCCCCTGGGACAATCTCCCCTCCCCTCCCCTCGGGACACTCTCCCCTCTCCCCGGGCACTCTCCCCTCCTCCCGGGACACTCTCCCCTCCCCTCCCCCTGGGACACTCTCCCCTCCCCCTGGGACTCTCTCCCCACCCCCTGGGACAATCTCCCCTCCCCTCCCCCCGGGACACTCTCCCCTCCCCTCCCCCCGGGACACTCTCCCCTCCCCCCGGGACACTCTCCCCTCCCCTCCCCCTGGGACACTCTCCCCTCCCCCTGGGACTCTCTCCGCTCCCCCTGGGTCACTCTCCTCTCCCCCCGAGACACTCTCCCCACCCCCAGAGATACTCTCCCCTCCCACCTAGACACTCTCCCCTCCCCTCAGACACTCTCCCCTCCCCCTTAGTCACTCTCCCCTCCCCCGGAGACACTGTCCCCTCCCCCGGAGACACTCTCCCCTCCCCCCGAGACAGTCTCCCCTCCCCCCGAGACACTCTCCCTTCCCCCCGAGACACTCTCCCCTCCCCGCGAGACACTATCCCCTCCCCCCGATACACACTCCCCTCACCCCGAGACACTCTCCACTCCCCCTGAGACACTCTCCCCTCCCCCCGGGACACGCTCCCCTCCCCTCCTCCTGGGACACTCTCCCCTCCCCTCCTCCTGGGACTCTCTCCTCTCCCCCTGAGACACCCTCCCCTCCCCCCGGGACACTCTCCCCTCCCCTGAGACACTCTCTCCTCCCCTCCTCTCCCCTCTCCCCGGGACAATCTCCCCTCCCCCCGGGACACTCTCCCCTCCCCTCGGGACACTCTCCCTCCCCCCGAGACACTCTCCCTTCCCCCCGAGACACTCTCCCCTCCCCGCGAGACACAATCCCCTCCCCCCGAGACACACTCCCCCCCCCCCGAGACACTCTCCCCTCCCCTCGGGACACTCTCCCCTCCACTCGGGACACTCTCCACTCCCCCTGAGACACTCTCCCCTCCCCCCGGGACACTCTCCCCTCCCCTCCTCCTGGGACACTCTCCCCTCCCCCTGAGACACCCTTCCCTCCCCCCGGGACACTCTCCACTCCCCTGAGACACTCTCTCCCCCCGGGACACTCTCCCCTCTCCCCGGGACACTCTCCCCTCCCCCCGAGACACTCTCCCCTCCCCTCGGGACACTCTCCCCTCCCCCCGGGACACTCTCCCTTCCCCCCGGGACACTCTCACCTCCCCCCGGGACACTCTCCCCTCCCACCGGGACACTCTCCCCTCCCCTCCCCTCGGGACACTCTCCCCTCCCCCCGAGACACTCTCCCCTCCCCACGGGACACTCTCCCCTCCCCCGCGACACTCTCCCCTCCCCTCCCCTCAGGACATTCTCCCCTCCCCTCCCCTCGGTACACTCTCCCCTCTCCCCGGGACACTCTCCCCTCCACTCGGGACACTCTCCCCTCCCCTCCTCCTGGGACAATCTCCCCTCCCCCTGGGACTCTCTCCCCTCCCACTGGGACACTCTCCCCTCCCCTCCCCCAGGGACACTCTCCCCTCCCCCCAGGACAATCTCCCCTCCCGCCGAGACACACTCCC
This sequence comes from Pristiophorus japonicus, assembly GCF_044704955.1. Lineage (NCBI taxonomy): Eukaryota > Metazoa > Chordata > Chondrichthyes > Pristiophoridae > Pristiophorus > Pristiophorus japonicus. The sequence goes on from NW_027252748.1 coordinate 2,719, forward strand.
CTCCCCTCGGGACACTCTGCCTTGCCTCCCCCTGGGACACTCTCCCCTCCCCCTGGGACTCTCTCCGCTCCCCCCGGGTCACTCTCCTCTCCCCCCAAGACACTCTCCCCTCCCCCCGAGATACTCTCCCCTCCCACCGAGACACTCTGCCCTCCACCTGAGGCACTCTCCCCTCCCCCTGAGTCACTCTCCCCTCCCCCGGATACACTGTCCCCTCCCCCGGAGACACTCTCCCCTCCCCCCGGGACACTCTCCCCTCCACCCGGGACACTCTCCCCTCCACCCGGGACACTCTCCCCTCCCCCCGGGACACTCTCCTCTCCCCTCGGGACAATCTCCCCTCCCCTCGGGACACTCTCCCCTCCCCTTAGACACTCTCCCCTCCCCCCGAGACACTCTCCCCTCCCCCTGGGACTCTCTCCCCTCCCCCTGGGACAATCTCACCTCCCCTCCCCCCGGGACACTCTCCCCTCCCCCCGGGACACTCTCCCCTCCCCTACCCCCGGGTCACTCTCCTCTCCCCCCGAGACACTCTCCCCTCCCCCTCAGAGACTCTCCCCTCCCCCTTAGTCACTCTCCCCTCCCCCGGAGACACTGTCCCCTCCCCCGCAGACACTCTCCCCTCCCCCCGAGACATTCTCCCCTCCCCGCGAGACACTCTCCCCTCCCCCCGGGACACTCTCCCCTCCCCTCCGGACACTCTCCCCTCCCCCCGAGACACTCTCCACTCCCCCTGAGACACTCTCCCCTCCCCCCGGGACACTCTCCCCTCCCCTCCTCCTGGGACACTCTCCCCTCCCCTCCTCCTGGGGCACTCTCCCCTCCCCCTGAGACACCCTCCCCTCCTCTCCCCTCTACCCGGGACAATCTCCCCTCCCCCCGGGACACTCTCCCCTCCCCCTGAGACACTCTCCCCTCCCCCCGGGACACTCTCCCCTCCCCTCGGGACACTCTCCCTCCCCCCGAGACACTCTCCCTTCCCCCCGAGACACTGTCCCCTCCCCGCGAGACACTATCCCCTCCCCCCGAGGCACACTCCCCTCCCCCCGAGACACTTCCCCTCCCCTCCCTCGGGACACTCTCCCCTCCACTCGGGACACTCTCCCCTCCCCCCGGGACACTCTCCCCTCCCCTCCGGACACTGTCCCCTCCCCCCGAGACACTCTCCCCTCCCCCCGGGACACTCTCCCCTCCACCCGGGACACTCACCCCTCCACCCGGGACACTCTCCCATCCCCCCGGGACACTCTCCTCTCCCCTCGCGACAAACTCCCCTCCCCTCGGGACACTCTCCCCTCCCCTCCGAACACTCTCCCCTCCCCTGAGACACTCTCCCCTCCCCTTCGCTCCCCCTGGGACACTCTCCCCTCCCCTCCCCTCCCCTCGGGACATTCTCCCCTCCCCTCCCCCGGGACACTCTCCCCTCCCCCTGGGACAATCTCCCCTCCCCTCCCCTCGGGACACTCTCCCCTCTCCCCGGGCAGTCTCCCCTCCCCCCGGGACACTCTCCCCTCCCCTCCCCCTGGGACACTCTCCCCTCCCCCTGGGACTCTCTCCCCTCCCCCTGGGACAATCTCCCCGCCCCTCCCCCCGGGACACTCTCCCCTCCCCCCGGGACACTCTCCCCTCCCCTCCCCCTGGGACACTCTTCCCTCCCCCTGGGACTCTCTCCGCTCGCCCGGGTCACTCTCCTCTCCCCCCGAGACACTCTCCCCTCCCCCCGAGATACTCTCCCCTCCCACCGAGACACTCTCCCCTCCCCCTTAGTCACTCTCCCCTCCCCCGGAGACACTGTCCCCTCCCCCGGAGACACTCTCCCCTCCCCCCGAGACACTCTCCCCTCCCCGCAAGACACTCTCCCCTCCCCCCGGGACACTCTCTCCTCCCCTCCGGACACTCTCCCCTCCCCCCGAGACACTCTCCCTTCCCCCCGAGACACTCTCCCCTCCCCGCGAGACACTATCCCCTCCCCCGAGACACTCTCCCCTCCCCCCGAGACACTCTCCCCTCCCCTCGGGACACGCTCCCCTCCCCTCGGGACACTCTCCACTCCCCCTGAGACACTCTCCCCTCGCCCCGGGACACTCACCCCTCCCCTCCTCCTGGGACACTCTCCCCCCCCTCCTCCTGGGGCACTCTCCCCTCCCCCTGAGACACCCTCCCCTCCCCCCGGGACACTCTCCCCTCCCCTGAGACACTCTCTCCTCCCCTCCTCTCCCCTCTCCCCGGGACAATCTCCCCTCCCCCCGGGACACTCTCCCCTCCCCCCGAGACACTCTCCACTCCCCCCGGGACACTCTCCCCTCCCCTCGGGACACTCTCCCTCCCCCCGAGACACTCTCCCTTCCCCCCGAGACACTCTCCCCTCCCCGCGAGACACTATCCCCTCCCCCCGAGACACTCTCCCCTCCCCTCCTCTCCCCTCTCCCCGGGACAATCTCCCCTCCCCCCGGGACACTCTCCCCTCCCCTGAGACACTCTCTCCTCCCCTCATCTCCCCTCTCCCCGGGACAATCTCCCCTCCCCCCGGGACACTCTCCCCTCCCCCCGAGACACTCTCCCCTCCCCTCGGGACACTCTCCCCTCCACTCGGGACACTCTCCACTCCCCCTGAGACCCTCTCCCCTCCCCCCGGAACGCTCTCCCCTCCCCTCCTCCTGGGACACTCTCCCCTCCCACTGAGACACCCTTCCCTCCCCCCGGGACACTCTCCCCTCCCCTGAGACACTCTCTCCCCCCGGGACACTCTCCCCTCCCCCCGGGACACTCTCCCCTCCCCTCGGGACACTCTCCCCTCCCCCCGGGACACTCTCCCTTTCCCCCGGGACACTCTCCCCTCCCCCCGGGACACTCTCCCCTCCCACCGGGACACTCTCCCCTCCCCTCCCCTCGGGACACTCTCCCCTCCCCCCGAGACACTCTCCCCTCCCCCCGGGACACTCTCCCCTCCCCCCGGGACACTCTCCCCTCCCCCGCGACACTCTCGCCTCCCCTCCCCTCCCCTCCCCTCGGGACATTCTCCCCTCCCCTCCCCTCGGGACACTCTTCACTCTCCCCGGGACACTCTCCCCTCCACTCGGGACACTCTCCCCTCCCCTCCTCCTGGGACAATCTCCCCTCCCCCTGGGACTCTCTCCCCTCCCACTGGGACACTCTCCCCTCCCCTCCGCCTGGGACACTCTCCCCTCCCCTCCCCCTGGGACACTCTCCCGTCCCCTCCCCCAGGGACACTTTCCCCTCCCCCTGGGACACTCTCCCCTCCCGCCGAGACACACTCCCCTCCCATCGGGACACTCTGCCTTGCCTCCGGGACACTCTCCTCTCCCCCCGGGACACACTACCCTCCCCCCTGGACACTCTCCCCTCCCCGCCCCCTGGGACACTCTCCCCTCCCCCCGGGACACTCTCCCCTCCACTCCCCCTGGGACACTCTCCCCTCCCCCCGGGACACTCTCCCCTCCCCTCCCCCTGGGACACTCTCCCCTCCCCCCGGGACACTCTCCCCTCCCCTCCCCCTGGGACACTCTCCCCTCCCCCTGGGACTCTCTCCGCTCCCCCCGGGACACTCTCCCCTCCCCTCCTCCGGGGACAATCTCCCCTCCCCCTGAGACACCTCCCCTCCCCCCGGGACACTCTCCCCTCCCCTGAGACACTCTCTCCACCCGGGACACTATCCCCTCCCCCCGGGACACTCTCCCCTCCCCCCGAGACACTCTCCCCTCCCCTCGGGACACTCTCCACTCCCCCTGAGACACTCTCCCCTCCCCCCGGGACACTCTCCCCTCCCCTCCTCCTGGGACACTCTCCCCTCCCCCTGAGACACCCTCCCCTCCCCCCGGGACACTCTCCCCTCCCCTGAGACACTCTCTCCCCCCGGGACACTCTCCCCTCCCCCCGGGACACCCTCCCCTCCCCCCGAGACACTCTCCCCTCCCCCCGGGACACTCTCCCCTCCCCCCGAGACACTCTCCCCTCCCCTCGGGACACTCTCCCCTCCCCCCGAGACACTCTCCCCTCCCCTCGGGACACTCTCCACTCCCCCTGAGACACTCTCCCCTCCCCCCGGGACACTCTGCCCTCCCCTCCCTCCGGGACACTCTCCCCTCCACCTGAGACACTCTCCCCTCCCCTCGGGACACTCTCCCCTCTCCCCGGGACACTCACCCCTCCCCTCCCCCCGGGACACTCTCCCCTCTCCCCGGGACACTCACCCCTCCCCTCCCCCCGGGACACTCTCCCCTCCCCCCGGGACACTCTCCCCTCCCCTCGGGACACTCTCCCCTCCCCCCGGGACCGTCTCCCCTCCCCCCGGGACACTCTCCCCTCCCCTCGGGACACTCTCCCCACCCCTTGGAACACTCTCCCCTCCCCCTGGGAATTATCTGCCCTCAACCTGAGACACTCTCCCCTCCCCCGGGACACTCTCCCCTCCCCTGAGACACTCTCCCCTCCCTCCAGGACACTCTCCCCTCCCCTCCCCTTCCCCCGGGACACTCTCCCCTTCCCCCGGGACACTCTCCCCTCCCCTCGGGACACTCTCCCCTCCCCTCGGAACACTCTCCACTCCCCCTGAGACACCCTCCCCTCTCCCCGGGACGCTCTCCCCTCCCCTGAGACACTCTCTCCTACCCTCCTCTCCCCTCACCTCGGGACACTCTCCCCTTCCCCCGAGACACTCTCCCCTCCCACCGGGACACTCTCCCCTCCCCCCGGGACACTCTCCCCTCCCCCCGGGACACTCTCCCCTCCCCCCGGGACACTCTCCCCTCCATCCGGGACACTCTCCCCTCCCCCAGGGACACTCTCCACTCCCCTCGGGACAATCTCCCCTCCCCTCGGGACACTCTCCCCTCCCCTGAGACACTCTCCCCTCCCCTTCGCTCCCCCTGGGACACTCTCCCCTCCCCTCCCCTCCCCTCGGGACATTCTCCCCTCCCCTCCCCCCGGGACACTCTCCCCTCCCCCTGGGACAATCTCCCCTCCCCTCCCCTCGGGACACTCTCCCCTCTCCCCGGGCACTCTCCCCTCCTCCCGGGACACTCTCCCCTCCCCTCCCCCTGGGACAATCTCCCCTCCCCTCCCCTCGGGACACTCTCCCCTCTCCCCGGGCACTCTCCCCTCCTCCCGGGACACTCTCCCCTCCCCTCCCCCTGGGACTCTCTCCCCTCCCCCTGGGATAATCTCCCCTCCCCTCCCCCCGGGACACTCTCCCCTCCCCCCGGGACACTCTCCCCTCCCCCTGGGACTCTCTCCGCTCCCCCCGGGTCACGCTCCTCTCCCCCCGAGACACACTCCCCTCCCCCCGAGATACTCTCCCCTCCCACCTAGACACTCTCCCCTCCCCCTCAGACACTCTCCCCTCCCCCGGAGACACTCTCCCCTCCCCCTTAGTCACTCTCCCCTCCCCCGGAGACACTGTCCCCTCCCCCGGAGACACTCTCCCCTCCCCCCGAGACAGTCTCCCCTCCCCCCGAGACCCTCTCCCCTGGCCCCCGGGACACTCTCCCCTCCCCTCCGGACACTCTCCCCTCCCCCCGAGACACTCTCCCTTCCCCCCGAGACACTCTCCCCTCTCCGCGAGACACTATCCCCTCCCCCGAGACACTCTCCCCTCCCCCCGAGACACTCTCCACTCCCCCTGAGACACTCTCCCCTCCCCCCGGGACACTCTCCCCTCCCCTCCTCCTGGGACACTCTCCCCTCCCCTCCTCCTGGGACTCTCTCCCCTCCCCCTGAGACACCCTCCCCTCCCCCCGGGACACTCTCCCCTCCGCCCGAGACACTCTCCCCTCCCCCCGGGACACTCTCCCCTCCCCTCGGGACACTCTCCCTCCCCCCGAGACACTCTCCCTTCCCCCCGAGACACTCTCCCCTCCCCTGAGACACTCTCTCCCCCCGGGACACTCTCCCCTCTCCCCGGGACACTCTCCCCTCCCCTCGGGACACTCTCCCCTCCCCTCGGGACACTCTCCCTTCCCCCCGGGACACTCTCACCTCCCCCCGGGACACTCTCCCCTCCCACCGGGACACTCTCCCCTCCCCTCCCCTCGGGACACTCTCCCCTCCCCCCGAGACACTCTCCCCTCCCCACGGGACACTCTCCCCTCCCCCGCGACACTCTCCCCTCCCCTCCCCTCCCCTCCCCTCGGGACATTCTCCCCTCCCCTCCCCTCGGTACACTCTCCCCTCTCCCCGGGACACTCTCCCCTCCACTCGGGACACTCTCCCCTCCCCTCCTCCTGGGACAATCTCCCCTCCCCCTGGGACTCTCTCCCCTCCCACTGGGACACTCTCCCCTCCCCTACCCCTGCGACACTCTCCCGTCCCCTCCCCCAGGGACACTCTCCCCTCCCCCCGAGACACTCTCCCCTCCCCCCGAGACACTCTCCCCTCCCCTCGGGACACGCTCCCCTCCCCTCGGGACACTCTCCACTCCCCCTGAGACACTCTCCCCTCCCCCCGGGACACTCACCCCTCCCCTCCTCCTGGGACACTCTCCCCCGCCCTCCTCCTGGGGCACTCTCCCCTCCCCCTGAGACACCCTCCCCTCCCCCCGGGACACTCTCCCCTCCCCTGAGACACTCTCTCCTCCCCTCCTCTCCCCTCTCCCCGGGACAATCTCCCCTCCCCCCGGGACACTCTCCCCTCCCCCCGAGACACTCTCCCCTCCCCCCGGGACACTCTCCCCTCCCCTCGGGACACTCTCCCTCCCCCCGAGACACTCTCCCTTCCCCCCGAGACACTCTCCCCACCCCGCGAGACACTATCCCCTCCCCCCGAGACACTCTCCCCTCCCCTCGGGACACTCTCCCCTCCACTCGGGACACTCTCCACTCCCCCTGAGACCCTCTCCCCTCCCCCCGGAACGCTCTCCCCTCCCCTCCTCCTGGGACACTCTCCCCTCCCCCTGAGACACCCTTCCCTCCCCCCGGGACACTCTCCCCTCCCCTGAGACACTCTCTCCCCCCGGGACACTCTCCCCTCCCCCCGGGACACTCTTCCCCTCCCCTCGGGACACTCTCCCCTCCCCCCAGGACACTCTCCCTTTCCCCCGGGACACTCTGCCCTCCCCCCGGGACACTCTCCCCTCCCACCGGGACACTCTCCCCTCCCCTCCCCTCGGGACACTCTCCCCTCCCCCCGAGACACTCTCCCCTCCCCCCGGGAAACTCTCCCCTCCCCCCGGGACACTCTCCCCTCCCCCGCGACACTCTCGCCTCCCCTCCCCTCCCCTCCCCTCGGGACATTCTCCCCTCCCCTCCCCTCGGGACACTCTCCACTCTCCCCGGGACACTCTCCCCTCCACTCGGGACACTCTCCCCTCCCCTCCTCCTGGGACAATCTCCCCTCCCCCTGGGACTCTCTCCCCTCCCACTGGGACACTCTCCCCTCCCCACCCCTGGGACACTCTCCCCTCCCCTCCCCCTGGGACACTCTCCCGTCCCCTCCCCCAGGGACACTCTCCCCTCCCCCTGGGACACTCTCCCCTCCCGCCGAGACACACTCCCCTCCCATCGGGACACTCTGCCTTGCCTCCTGGACACTCTCCTCTCCCCCCGGGACACACTACCGTCCCCCCGGGACACTCTCCCCTCCCCTCCCCCTGGGACACTCTCCCCTCCCCTCCTCCGGGGACAATCTCCCCTCCCCCTGAGACACCTCCCCTCCCCCCGGGACACTCTCCCCTCCCCCCGGGACACTCTCCCCTCCCCCCGAGACACTCTCCCCTCCCCTCGGGACACTCTCCTCTCCCCCTGAGACACTCTCCCCTCCCCCCGGGACACTCTCCCCTCCCCTCCTCCTGGGACACTCTCCCCTCCCCCTGAGACACTCTCTCCCCCCGGGACACTCTCCCCTCCCCCCGGGACACTCTCCCCTCCCCCCGAGACACTCTCCCCTCCCCTCGGGACACTCTCCCCTCCCCCCGGGACACTCTCCCCTCCCCCCGGGACACTCTCCCCTCCCACCGGGACACTCTCCCCTCCCCTCCCCTTACCTCGGGACACTCTCCCCTCCCCCCGAGACACTCTCCCCTCCCCCCGGGACACACTCCCCTCCCCCGCGACACTCTCCCCTCCCCTCCCCTCCCCTCCCCTCGGGACATTCTCCCCTCCCCTCCCCCCGGGACACTCTCCCCTCCCCCTGGGACACTCTCCCCTCCCCTCCCCTCGGAACACTCTCCCCTCTCCCCGGGACACTCTCCCCTCCCCTCCTCCTGGGACAATCTCCCCTCCGCCTGGGACTCTCTCCCCTCCCCTGCCCTCCCCCTGGGACACTCTCCCGTCCCCTCCTCCCGGGACACTCTCCCCTCCCCTCGGGACACTCTCCCCTCCCCCCGGGACACTCTGCCTTGCCTCCGGGACACTCTCCTCTCCCCCCGGGACACTCTCCCCTCCCCCTGGGACACTCTCTCCTCCCCTACCTCAGGACACTCTCCATTCCCCCCGGGACACTCTCCCCTCGCCTCGGGACACTCTCCCCTCCCCTGAGACACTCTCCCCTCCCCTTCCCTCCCCCTGGGACACTCTCCCCTCCCCTCCCCTACCCTCCCCTCCCCTCGGGACACTCCCCTCCCCTCCCCCCGGGACACTCTCCCCACCCCCTGGGACAGTCTCCCCTCCCCTCCCCTCGGGACACTCTCCCCTCTCCCCGGGACTCCCTCCCTTCCCCGAGGGACACTCTCCCCTCCCCCCGGGACACTCTCCCCTCCACCTGAGACACTCTCCCCTCCCCTCGGGACACTCTCCCCTCCCCCCGAGACACTCTCCCCTCCCCCCGGGACACACTCCCCTCCCCCGCGACACTCTCCCCTCCCCTCCCCTCCCCTCCCCTCGGGACATTCTCCCCTCCCCTCCCCCCGGGACACTCTCCCCTCCCCCTGGGACACTCTCCACTCCCCTCCCCTCGGAACACTCTCCCCTCTCCCCGGGACACTCTCCCCTCCCCTCCTCCTGGGACAATCTCCCCTCCGCCTGGGACTCTCTCCCCTCCCCTCCCCTCCCCCTGGGACACTCTCCCGTCCCCTCCTCCCGGGACACTCTCCCCTCCCCTCGGGACACTCTCCCCTCCCCCCGGGGCACTCTGCCTTGCCTCCGGGACTCTCTCCTCTCCCCCCGGGACACTCTCCCCTCCCCCTGGGACACTCTCTCCTCCCCTACCTCAGGACACTCTCCATTCCCCCCGGGACACTCTCCCCTCGCCTCGGGACACTCTCCCCTCCCCTGAGACACTCTCCCCTCCCCTTCCCTCCCCCTGGGACACTCTCCCCTCCCCTCCCCTACCCTCCCCTCCCCTCGGGACACTCCCCTCCCCTCCCCCCGGGACACTCTCCCCACCCCCTGGGACAGTCTCCCCTCCCCTCCCCTCGGGACACTCTCCCCTCTCCCCGGGACTCCCTCCCTTCCCCGAGGGACACTCTCCCCTCCCCCCGGGACACTCTCCCCTCCACCTGAGACACTCTCCCCTCCCCTCGGGACACTCTCCCCTCTCCCCGGGACACTCACCCCTCCCCTCCCCCCGGGACACTCTCCCCTCTCCCCGGGACACTCACCCCTTCCCTCCCCCCGGGACACTCTCCCCTCCCCCCGGGACACTCTCCCCTCCCCTCGGGACACTCTCCCCTCCCCCCGGGACCGTCTCCCCTCCCCCCGGGACACTCTCCCCTCCCCTCGGGACACTCTCCCCACCCCTTGGAACACTCTCCCCTCCCCCTGGGAATTATCTGCCCTCAACCTGAGACACTCTCCCCTCCCCCGGGACACTCTCCCCTCCCCTGAGACACTCTCCCCTCCCTCCAGGACACTCTCCCCTCCCCTCCCCTTCCCCCGGGACACTCTCCCCTTCCCCCGGGACACTCTCCCCTCCCCTCGGGACACGCTCCCCTCCCCTCGGGACACTCTCCACTCCCCCTGAGACACTCTCCCCTCCCCCCGGGGCACTCTCCCCTCCCCCTGAGACACCCTCCCCTCCCCCCGGGACACTCTCCCCTCCCCTGAGACACTCTCTCCTCCCCTCCTCTCCCCTCTCCCCGGGACAATCTCCCCTCCCCCCGGGACACTCTCCCCTCCCCCCGAGACACTCTCCCCTCCCCCCGGGACACGCTCCCCTCCCCTCGGGACACTCTCCCTCCCCCCGAGACACTCTCCCTTCCCCCCGAGACACTCTCCCCTCCCCGCGAGACACTATCCCCTCCCCCCGAGACACTCTCCCCTCCCCTCGGGACACTCTCCCCTCCACTCGGGACACTCTCCACTCCCCCTGAGACCCTCTCCCCTCCCCCCGGAACGCTCTCCCCTCCCCTCCTCCTGGGACACTCTCCCCTCCCCCTGAGACACCCTTCCCTCCCCCCGGGACACTCTCCCCTCCCCTGAGACACTCTCTCCCCCCGGGACACTCTCCCCTCCCCCCGGGACACTCTCCCCTCCCCTCGGGACACTCTCCCCTCCCCCCGGGACACTCTCCCTTTCCCCCGGGACACTCTCCCCTCCCCCCGGGACACTCTCCCCTCCCACCTGGACACTCTCCCCTCCCCTCCCTTCGGGACACTCTCCCCTCCCCCCGAGACACTCTCCCCTCCCCCCGGGACACTCTCCCCTCCCCCCGGGACACTCTCCCCTCCCCCGCGACACTCTCGCCTCCCCTCCCCTCCCCTCCCCTCGGGACATTCTCCCCTCCCCTCCCCTCGGGACACTCTCCACTCTCCCCGGGACACTCTCCCCTCCACTCGGGACACTCTCCCCTCCCCTCCTCCTGGGACAATCTCCCCTCCCCCTGGGACTCTCTCCCCTCCCACTGGGACATTCTCCCCTCCCCTCCCCCTGGGACACTCTCCCCTCCCCTCCCCCTGGGACACTCTCCCGTCCCCTCCCCCAGGGACACTCTCCCCTCCCCCTGGGACACTCTCCCCTCCCGCCGAGACACACTACCCTCCCATCGGGACACTCTGCCTTGCCTCCGGGACACTCTCCTCTCCCCCCGGGACACACTACCCTCCCCCCGGGACACTCTCCCCTCCCCTCCCCCTGGGACACTCTCCCCTCTCCCTGGGACTCTCTCCGCTCCCCCGGGACACTCTCCCCTCCCCTCCTCCGGGGACAATCTCCCCTCCCCCTGAGACACCTCCCCTCCCCCTAGGGCACTCTCCCCTCCCCTGAGACACTCTCTCCCCCCGGGACACTATCCCCTCCCCCCGGGACACTCTCCCCTCCCCCCGAGACACTCTCCCCTCCCCTCGGGACACTCTCCACTCCCCCTGAGACACTCTCCCCTCCCCCCGGGACACTCTCCCCTCCCCTCCTCCTGGGACACTCTCCCCTCCCCCTGAGACACCCTCCCCTCCCCCCGGGACACTCTCCCCTCCCCTGAGACACTCTCTCCCCCCGGGACACTCTCCCCTCCCCCCGGGACACTCTCCCCTCCCCCCGAGACACTCTCCCCTCCCCTCGGGACACTCTCACCTCCCCCCGGGACACTCTCCCCTCCCCCCGGGACACTCTCCCCTCCCCCCGGGACACTCTCCCCTCTCACCGGGACACTCTCCCCTCCCCTCCCCTCACCTCGGGACACTCTCCCCTCCCCCCGAGACACTCTCCCCTCCCCCCGGGACACACTCCCCTCCCCCGCGACACTCTCCCCTCCCCTCCCCTCCCCTTCCCTCGGGACATTCTCCCCTCCCCTCCCCCCGGGACACTCTCCCCTCCCCCTGGGACACTCTCCCCTCCCCTCCCCTCGGAACACTCTCCCCTCTCCCCGGGACACTCTCCCCTCCCCTCCTCCTGGGACAATCTCCCCTCCCCCTGGGACTCTCTCCCCTCCCACTGGGACACACTCCCCTCCCCTCCCCCTGGGACACTCTCCCCCCCCTCCCCTCCCCCTGGGACACTCTCCCGTCCCCTCCTCCCGGGACACTCTCCCCTCCCCTCGGGACACTCTCCCCTCCCCCCGGGACACTCTGCCTTGCCTCCGGGACACTCTCCTCTCCCCCCGGGACACTCTCCCCTCCCCCTGGGACACTCTCTCCTGCCCTACCTCAGGACACTCTCCATTCCCCTCGGGACACTCTCCCCTCGCCTCGGGACACTCTCCCCTCCCCTGAGACACTCTCCCCTCCCCTTCCCTCCCCCTGGGACACTCTCCCCTCCCCTCCCCTACCCTCCCCTCCCCTCGGAACACTCCCCTCCCCTCCCCCCGGGACACTCTCCCCACCCCCTGGGACAGTCTCCCCTCCCCTCCCCTCGGGACACTCTCCCCTCTCCCCGGGACACTCTCCCCTCCCCCCGGGACACTCACCCTCCCCTCCCCCTGGGACACTCTCCCCTCCCCCCGGGACACTCTCCCCTCCCACCGGGACACTCTCCCCTCCCCCCGGGACCGTCTCCCATCCCCCCGGGACACACTCCCCTCCCCTCGGGACACTCTCCCCTCCCCTTGGAACACTTTCCCCTCCCCCTGCGAATTCTCTGCCCTCCCCCTGAGACACTCACCCCTGCCTCCGGGCACTCTCCCCTCCCCTGAGACACTCTCCCCTCCCTCCGGGACACTCTCCCCTCCCCTGAGACACTTTCCCCTCCCCCCGAGACACTCTCCCCTCCCCTCCCCTCCCCCCGGGACACTCTCCCCTCCCCTCGGGACACTCTCCCCTCCCCCCGGGACTCCCTCCCTTCCCCCAGGGACACTCTCCCCTCCCCCCGGGACACTCTCCCCTCCACCTGAGACACTCTCCCCTCCCCTCGGGACACTCTCCCCTCCACTCGGGACACTCTCCCCTCCCCTCCTCCTGGGACAATCTCCCCTCCCCCTGGGACTCTCTCCCCTCCCACTGGGACACTCTCCCCTCCCCTACCCCTGCGACACTCTCCCGTCCCCTCCCCCAGGGACACTCTCCCCTCCCCCCGAGACACTCTCCCCTCCCCCCGAGACACTCTCCCCTCCCCTCGGGACACGCTCCCCTCCCCTCGGGACACTCTCCACTCCCCCTGAGACACTCTCCCCTCCCCCCGGGACACTCACCCCTCCCCTCCTCCTGGGACACTCTCCCCCCCCCTCCTCCTGGGGCACTCTCCCCTCCCCCTGAGACACCCTCCCCTCCCCCCGGGACACTCTCCCCTCCCCTGAGACACTCTCTCCTCCCCTCCTCTCCCCTCTCCCCGGGACAATCTCCCCTCCCCCCGCGAAACTCTCCCCTCCCCCCGAGACACTCTCCCCTCCCCCCGGGACATTCTCCCCTCCCCTCGGGACACTCTCCCTCCCCCCGAGACACTCTCCCTTCCCCCCGAGACACTCTCCCTTCCCCGCGAGACACTATCCCCTCCCCCCGAGACACTCTCCCCTCCCCCCGGAACGCTCTCCCCTCCCCTCCTCCTGGGACACTCTCCCCTCCCCCTGAGACACCCTTCCCTCCCCCCGGGACACTCGCCCCTCCCCTGAGACACTCTCTCCCCCCGGGACACTCTCCCCTCCCCCCGGGACACTCTCCCCTCCCCTCGGGACACTCTCCCCTCCCCCCGAGACACTCTCCCCTCCCCCCGGGACATTCTCCCCTCCCCTCGGGACACTCTCCCTCCCCCCGAGACACTCTCCCTTCCCCCCGAGACACTCTCCCTTCCCCGCGAGACACTCTCCACTCCCCCTGAGACCCTCTCCCCTCCCCCCGGAACGCTCTCCCCTCCCCTCCTCCTGGGACACTCTCCCCTCCCCCTGAGACACCCTTCCCTCCCCCCGGGACACTCGCCCCTCCCCTGAGACACTCTCTCCCCCCGGGACACTCTCCCCTCCCCCCGGGACACTCTCCCCTCCCCTCGGGACACTCTCCCCTCCCCCCGGGACACTCTCCCTTTCCCCCGGGACACTCTCCCCTCCCCCCGGGACACTCTCCCCTCCCACCGGGACACTCTCCCCTCCCCTCCCCTCGGGACACTCTCCCCTCCCCCCGAGACACTCTCCCCTCCCCCCGGGACACTCTCCCCTCCCCCCGGGACACTCTCCCCTCCCCCGCGACACTCTCGCCTCCCCTCCCCTCCCCTCCCCTCGGGACATTCTCCCCTCCCCTCCCCTCGGGACACTCTCCACTCTCCCCGGGACACTCTCCCCTCCACTCGGGACACTCTCCCCTCCCCTCCTCCTGGGACAATCTCCCCTCCCCCTGGGACTCTCTCCCCTCCCACTGGGACACTCTCCCCTCCCCTCCCCCTGGGACACTCTCCCCTCCCCTCCCCCTGGGACACTCTCCCGTCCCCTCCCCCAGGGACACTCTCCCCTCCCCCTGGGACACTCTCCCCTCCCGCCGAGACACACTCCCCTCCCATCGGGACACTCTGCCTTGCCTCCGGGACACTCTCCTCTCCCCCCGGGACACACTACCCTCCCCCCGGGACACTCTCCCCTCCCCTCCCCCTGGGACACTCTCCCCTCCCCCTGGGACTCTCTCCGCTCCCCCCGGGACACTCTCCCCTCCCCTCCTCCGGGGACAATCTCCCCTCCCCCTGAGACACCTCCCCTCCCCCCGGGACACTCTCCCCTCCCCTGAGACACTCTCTCCCACCGGGACACTATCCCCTCCCCCCGGGACACTCTCCCCTCCCCCCGAGACACTCTCCCCTCCCCTCGGGACACTCTCCACTCCCCCTGAGACACTCTCCCCTCCCCCCGGGACACTCTACCCTCCCCTCCTCCTGGGACACTCTCCCCTCCCCCTGAGACACTCTCTCCCCCCGGGACACTCTCCCCTCCCCCCGGGACACTCTCCCCTCCCCCCGAGACACTCTCTCCTCCCCTCGGGACACTCTCACCTCCCCCCGGGACACTCTCCCCTCCCCCCGGGACACTCTCCCCTCCCCCCGGGACACTCTCCCCTCCCACCGGGACACTCTCCCCTCCCCTCCCCTCACCTCGGGACACTCTCCCCTCCCCCCGAGACACTCTCCCCTCCCCCCGGGACACACTCCCCTCCCCCGCGACACTCTCCCCTCCCCTCCCCTCCCCTCCCCTCGGGACATTCTCCCCTCCCCTCCCCCCGGGACACTCTCCCCTCCCCCTGGGACACTCTCCCCTCCCCTCCCCTCGGAACACTCTCCCCTCTCCCCGGGACACTCTCCCCTCCCCTCCTCCTGGGACAATCTCCCCTCCGCCTGGGACTCTCTCCCCTCCCCTCCCCTCCCCCTGGGACACTCTCCCGTCCCCTCCTCCCGGGACACTCTCCCCTCCCATCGGGACACTCTCCCCTCCCCCCGGGACACTCTGCCTTGCCTCCGGGACACTCTCCTCTCCCCCCGGGACACTCTCCCCTCCCCCTGGGACACTCTCTCCTCCCCTACCTCTGGACACTCTCCATTCCCCCCGGGACACTCTCCCCTCGCCTCGGGACACTCTCCCCTCCCCTGAGACACTCTCCCCTCCCCTTCCCTCCCCCTGGGACACTCTCCCCTCCCCTCCCCTACCCTCCCCTCCCCTCGGGACACTCCCCTCCCCTCCCCCCGGGACACTCTCCCCACCCCCTGGGACAGTCTCCCCTCCCCTCCCCTCGGGACACTCTCCCCTCTCCCCGGGACTCCCTCCCTTCCCCGAGGGACACTCTCCCCTCCCCCCGGGACACTCTCCCCTCCACCTGAGACACTCTCCCCTCCCCTCGGGACACTCTCCCCTCTCCCCGGGACATAGAAACATAGAAACATAGAAACATAGAAAATAGGTGCAGGAGTAGGCCATTCGGCCCTTCTAGCCTGCACCGCCATTCAATGAGTTCATGGCTGAACATTCAACTTCAGTACCCCATTCCTGCTTTCTCGCCATACCCCTTGATCCCCCTAGCAGTAAGGACCTCATCTAACTCCTTTTTGAATATATTTAGTGAATTGGCCTCAACAACTTTCTGTGGTAGAGAATTCCACAGGTTCACCACTCTCTGGGTGAAGAAGTTCCTCCGCATCTCGGTCCTAAATGGCTTACCCCTTATCCTTAGACTGTGACCCCTGGTTCTGGACTTCCCCAACATTGGGAACATTCTTACTGCATCTAACCTGTCTAACCCCGTCAGAATTTTATATGTTTCTATGAGGTCCCCTCTCATTCTTCTGAACTCCAGTGAATACAAGCCCAGTTGATCCAGTCTTTCTTGATAGGTCAGTCCCGCCATCCCGGGAATCAGTCTGGTGAACCTTCGCTGCACTCCCTCAATAGCAAGAATGTCTTTCCTCAGGTTAGGAGACCAAAACTGTACACAATACTCCAGGTGTGGCCTCACCAATGCCCTGTACAACTGTAGCAACACCTCCCTGCCCCTGTACTCAAATCCCCTTGCTATGAAGGCCAACATGCCATTTGCTTTCTTAACCGCCTGCTGCACCTGCATGCCAACCTTCAATGACTGATGTACCATGACACCCAGGTCTCTTTGCACCTCCCCTTTTCCTAATCTGTCACCATTCAGATAATAGTCTGTCTCTCTGTTTTTACCACCAAAGTGGATAACCTCACATTTATCCACATTATACTTCATCTGCCATGCATTTGCCCATTCACCTAACCTATCCAAGTCGCTCTGCAGCCTCACAGCATCCTCCTCGCAGCTCACACTGCCACCCAACTTAGTGTCATCCGCAAACTTGGAGATACTACACTCAATCCCCTCATCTAAATCATTAATGTACAGTGTAAACAGCTGGGGCCCCAGCACAGAACCCTGCGGTACCCCACTAGTCACTGCCTGCCATTCTGAAAAGTACCCATTTACTCCTACTCTTTGCTTCCTGTCTGACAACCAGTTCTCAATCCATGTCAGTACACTACCCCCAATCCCATGTGCTTTAACTTTGCACATTAATCTCTTGTGTGGGACCTTGTCGAAAGCCTTCTGAAAGTCCAAATATACCACATCAACTGGTTCTCCCTTATCCACTCTACTGGAAACATCCTCAAAAAATTCCAGAAGATTTGTCAAGCATGATTTCCCTTTCACAATCCATGCTGACTTGGACCTATCATGTCACCTCTTTCCAAATGCACTGCTATGACATCCTTAATAATTGATTCCATCATTTTACCCACTACCGATGTCAGGCTGACCGGTCTAAAATTCCCTGTTTTCTCTCTCCCTCCTTTTTTAAAAAGTGGGGTTACATTGGCTACCCTCCACTCCATAGGAACTGATCCAGAGTCAATGGAATGTTGGAAAATGACTGTCAACGCATCCACTATTTCCAAGGCCACCTCCTTAAGTACTCTGGGATGCAGTCCATCAGGCCCTGGGGATTTATCGGCCTTCAATCCCATCAATTTCCCCAACACAATTTCCCGGCTAATAAGGATTTCCCTCACTCACCCCTCCCCTCCCCCCGGGACACTCTCCCCTCTCCCCGGGACACTCACCCCTTCCCTCCCCCCGGGACCACTCTCCCCTCCCCCCGGGACACTCTCCCCTCCCCTCGGGACACTCTCCCCTCCCCCCGGGACCGTCTCCCCTCCCCCCGGGACACTCTCCCCTCCCCTCGGGACACTCTCCCCACCCCTTGGAACACTCTCCCCTCCCCCTGGGAATTATCTGCCCTCAACCTGAGACACTCTCCCCTCCCCCGGGACACTCTCCCCTCCCCTGAGACACTCTCCCCTCCCTCCAGGACACTCTCCCCTCCCCTCCCCTTCCCCCGGGACACTCTCCCCTTCCCCCGGGACACTCTCCCCTCCCCTCGGGACACGCTCCCCTCCCCTCGGGACACTCTCCACTCCCCCTGAGACACTCTCCCCTCCCCCCGGGGCACTCTCCCCTCCCCCTGAGACACCCTCCCCTCCCCCCGGGACACTCTCCCCTCCCCTGAGACACTCTCTCCTCCCCTCCTCTCCCCTCTCCCCGGGACAATCTCCCCTCCCCCCGGGACACTCTCCCCTCCCCCCCGAGACACTCTCCCCTCCCCCCGGGACACTCTCCCCTCCCCTCGGGACACTCTCCCTCCCCCCGACACACTCTCCCTTCCCCCCGAGACACTCTCCCCTCCCCGCGAGACATTATCCCCTCCCCCCGAGACACTCTCCCCTCCCCTCGGGACACTCTCCCCTGCACTCGGGACACTCTCCACTCCCCTTGAGACCCTCTCCCCTCCCCCCGGAACGCTCTCCCCTCCCCTCCTCCTGGGACACTCTCCCCTCCCCCTGAGACACCCTTCCCTCCCCCCGGGACACTCTCCCCTCCCCTGAGACACTCTCTCCCCCCGGGACACTCTCCCCTCCCCCCGGGACACTCTCCCCTCCCCTCGGGACACTCTCCCCTCCCCCCGGGACACTCTCCCTTTCCCCCGGGACACTCTCCCCTCCCCCCGGGACACTCTCCCCTCCCACCGGGACACTCTCCCCTCCCCTCCCCTCGGGACACTCTCCCCTCCCCCCGAGACACTCTCCCCTCCCCCCGGGACACTCTCCCCTCCCCCCGGGACACTCTCCCCTCCCCCGCGACACTCTGCCTCCCCTCCCCTCCCCTCCCCTCGGGACATTCTCCCCTCCCCTCCCCTCGGGACACTCTCCACTCTCCCCGGGACACTCTCCCCTCCACTCGGGACACTCTCCCCTCCCCTCCTCCTGGGACAATCTCCCCTCCCCCTGGGACTCTCTCTCCTCCCACTGGGACACTCTCCCCTCCCCTCCCCCTGGGACACTCTCCCCTCCCCTCCCCCTGGGACACTCTCCCGTCCCCTCCCCCAGGGACACTCTCCCCTCCCCCTGGGACACTCTCCCCTCCCGCCGAGACACACTACCCTCCCATCGGGACACTCTGCCTTGCCTCCGGGACACTCTCCTCTCCCCCCGGGACACACTACCCTCCCCCCGGGACACTCTCCCCTCCCCTCGGGACACTCTCCCCTCCCCCCGGGACCGTCTCCCCTCCCCCCGGGACACTCTCC
>NW_027252749.1:0-21597 GCF_044704955.1 Pristiophorus japonicus
GTCCTGTTACAGAGTCAGTGGGGATTGATTGCCGTCCGTTACAGGCTGATTGACAGTGAACGCGAATTTAATCCTGATTGGAACAGCCTGGAATTAGTAAGGGAAATATGGAATAAAATAAAAGGAAGTAAAACCTGTTTGTAAATCTTTGGCTAATGGTGAATTTATTAACATAATCCGCACTTTAAAAAAATTATTGGCGGGGTTTTTGAAATTAAAAATCGTTCGAGGTGTGACCGTTGACAGGAATTTCTGTCCTCATTTCATTGGTGGGCTCAACAGACAATGGCTAAGGCGTGAGATTAACATTCAGCGGTGATTTCAGTAAAGAATGATCATGACTGGAAGAGGTAAAAGAAGCAAAGGACTGGGTAAAGCTGGAGCCAAACAGCACCGTAAAGTGCTCCGTGATAACATCCAGTGCATCACCAAACCAGCCATCCGCCGCCTGGCTCGCTGTGGCGGAGTCAAGTGGATCTTGGGCCTGATCTCCGTTGAGACCCGCGGGATGCTGAAGGTTTTCCTGGAGAATGTGATCACCTACACTGAGCACACCAAGCGCAAGACGGTCACTGCCATGGATGTGGTGTACGCTCTGAAACGGCAGGACCGCACTCTCTATGGATTCGGCGGCTGAATAACGCGACCCTTTCCCCCAAACACAACACAAAGGCTCTTCTCAGAGCCACCCACCGCCTCACAGAGAGAGCAGCAACCTGGGGAACGGGGGCGAGATAGTTGATTTATATTTTGTTCTGTATAGATATGTTTTTTGCCGAGATCTATATTGTGGTGTTAGGTGTTTTAAATCAGCATATACACGATGGACAGAATTTTTGTGTCCTCACCCATTGCTTTTCCTCCCATCTTTGTATCGTCAGCAAACTTGGCTGCGTTACACTCGGTTCCTTCTTCCAAGTCGTTAATATCGATCATAAATAGTTGGAGTCCTAGCACTGATCCCTGTGGCATCCCATTGGTTACTGATTGCCAACCTGGGAATGAACCATTTATCCCCACTCTCTGGTTTCTGTTTGTTAGCCAATCCTCTATCCATGCTAATATATTACCCCCAACCCCGTGAACTTTTATCTTGTGCAGTCAGTAACCTTTTATGTGGCACCTTGTCAAATGCGTTCTGGAAGTCCAAATACACCACATCGACTGCTTCCCCATTATCCACCCTGTTCATGACATCCTCAAAGAATTCCAGCAAATTTGTCAAACATGACTTCCCCTTCATAAATCCATGCTGTTACATCCATGTTACAGCAGTGACAGATAAGAAAGGTGTTGAATTAAACGATGGGAGGAAGGCAGCATCAGGGCGGAAGGACAGTGAGGGTCCCTTGCCCTCATAGAAGGACTCCCAAGTCCTGATCAGAAGTGACCCTCAGGCAATCTCGGTTACAAACCGGTCAATGTCTCGAACATGTAGAAATGTAGATCGACAAACACAGCTGTTCAGATTATTGAATGTATATATAGAAAAAAACGTGAATGAACCTTCCTCATAAGTCCGGCCGTCATTAACCATTTTTGCTTGAGAGCAGAATAGAAACATAAAGAACGGAGTATAAATCGGGAGGGGATGTAATTGATGACCTCATTTAAGAATTTGAGATTGTGGCGAGCAATAAATCTGATTGGATGTTTAAAGATACCAATCAGAGAGATACAGAACAATGGAAATTGACAACGCGGCCAATGAACCAATCACAGTCATTGCCTTCACCCATCCCTCATTAGCATAAGGTTGTGGGCGGAGTGTGAGGCTGCCTATATAATGCGAGCCCGGAGCAAAATTTCCTTTATATCTGTACCTGACTGAACAAGACGATGCCTGAGGAAAAGAAACCAGCTTCGAAAAAGGGTGCCAAGAAAGTCATCAAGAAAACACCACCGAAGGGCGGTAAGAAGCGCCGAAAGTCGAGGAAGGAGAGTTATGCTATCTACATCTACAAAGTGATGAAGCAGGTTCACCCCGACACCGGCATATCCTCCAAGGCCATGGGCATCATGAACTCGTTTGTGAACGATATTTTTGAGCGCATCGCGGGTGAGGCTTCCCGCCTGGCCCATTACAACAAGCGCCGCACCATCAGCTCCCGGGAGATCCAGACCGCCGTGCGCCTGCTGCTGCCCGGGGAGCTGGCCAAGCACGCCGTGTCGGAAGGAACAAAGGCGGTGACCAAGTACACCAGCTCCAAGTAAAACTCCACGTTGTCCTGACAGAACAAACCCCAAACACAACGGCTCTTTTAAGAGCCACCCACAACATCATTGAAAGAGCTGCACAAACACATCACCCTTTAGACTGAATTTACTGTAATTATTTCCCGAACAACTGCGTGTGAGAAGCTTTACAATTCCAGCTGTAGATTCAGTTTTGAATTCTCATAAGTAGCTTCACTGACCGTTTCGACCTGAGCGTCGCTGGAATTTCCTGCAGTGAGTGAACTACAAACACGGTCCCTGGTCGCTTTCCCTTTGCTCTCAGACCCGTTCATTCACAGCGCCTGCCGACGAATTTATTTGGGGGGCGGGGAAACTCCGATTTCAGTCACATTCTCACTCAAGTCCTTTTCACTTTTAAAAATTCTGTTCCCGCTCTGTCTGTTTATTAACCCGAGACTCTCCGCAGCGTAACAACCCAGAATGGGAGTTCTTAGAGACTAGAACAGGGGCAGTTTGAACACTGTTCCTCTTTTTACAGAAGGAATCTCAGTTCTGGTCTCACTCCCACAGCAGCTCCTGTGAAAAGAAGTTCACGTTTACAAAGATGGAGCTGGAATGTGTCCCGTTACAGAATCAGTGGGAACTGAGTCCCGCCCGTTACAGACAGTTTGAAACTGAAGCCAAATTCAATCCTGATTGTTACAGGCTGGAATTTGCAAGTAATGAGACAAAAGGAAACAATTATTACATGTAATAAGACAAAAGGAAACAAAAAGTGTTTTGGAGTATTGTCTAATGGTGAAGTTACTAACATAATCCGCAATTTTAACAAT
Source organism: Pristiophorus japonicus (assembly GCF_044704955.1). NCBI lineage: Eukaryota > Metazoa > Chordata > Chondrichthyes > Pristiophoridae > Pristiophorus > Pristiophorus japonicus. Next base: position 3,012 of record NW_027252749.1, read on the forward strand.
TATTGGCGGAATTTTTGAATTTAAAAAATCGTTAATTTCTGACTTGAGAACCAGTAATTTCCACTCTCCTTTCATTCGTGGACGAAGCAGACTGTGATTGGTCATCGGAAATGACCAATCACATGTTCGCTCCCTGCATCCCTCCAGAATCTATAAGAAGGGCAGATGTGGGAAGAGTTTCTGATTCTTTCTCTAAACCTGTGGATTGTGGAAATGTCTGGAAGAGGAAAAACCAGCGGAAAAGCTGAGGCCAAGGCCAAGTCTCGCTCCTCCCGGGCCGGACTGCAGTTCCCTGTGGGCCGTGTTCACATGCTCCTGCGAAAGGGGAACTACGCTGAGCGTGTGGGTGCCGGAGCCCCGGTCTACATGGCTGCTGTGCTCGTGTATCTGACCGCTGAAATCCTGGAGCTAGCCGGCAACGGCCCGCGACAACAAGAAGACCCGCATCATCCCCAGACAACTGCAGCTGGCCATCCGCAACGACGAGGAGCTCAACAAGCTGCTGGGAAAGGTGACCATCGCTCGGGGCGGGGTGCTGCCGAATATCCAGGCTGTGCTGCTGCCCAAGAAAACCACCACTTCTTCCAAGAACAAATAAAACGGACAAGATTTAATCTAATAACCTAAAGGCTCTTTTCAGAGCCACCCACAGTATCTGTGAAAGGGCTGCATACTATCTTAATGGAGACCTTGAGTTCAGGTACAGATAAATTGGTCTGTTTCAGACCTGTATGCGGGAGTTTTCAGTTCCTGGTATCTGCATTACGGTTCGGTGCTCACACAAACTCTCTTCCAGTTAGCAGTGAATAATTGAACTACAGTTATCAGTGACTCAAAATTTGTATAAAGACCACAACCGGTTCCCTAAATGTTCTTTAGTCTATCAATGAAAACTGTATGAAAAGAGTCATAGAAACATAGAAAATAGGTGCAGGAGAAGGCCATTTGGCCCTTCGAATCAATTATTAAGGATGTCATAGCAGCGCATTTGGAAAATGGTGACATGATAGGTCCAAGTCAGCATGGATTTGTGAAAGGGAAATCATGCTTGACAAATCTTCTGGAATTTTTTGAGGATGTTTCCAGTAAAGTGGACAAAGGAGAACCAGTTGCTGTGGTATATTTGGACTTTCTGAAGGCTTTCGACAAGGTCCCACACATGAGATTAATGTGCAAAGTTAAAGCACATAGGATTGGGGGTAGTGTACTGACGTGGATTGAGAACTGGTTGTCAGACAGGAAGCAAAGAGTAGGAGTAAATGGGTACTTTTCAGTATGGCAGGCAGTAACTAGTGGGGTACCGCAAGGTTCTGTGCTGGGGCCCCAGCTGTTTACATTGTACATTAATGATTTAGACGAGGGGATTAAATGTAGTATCTCCAAATTTGCGGATGACACTAAGTTGGGTGGCAGTGTGAGCTGCGAGGAGGATGCTATGAGGCTGCAGAGTGACTTGGATAGGTTAGGTGAGTGGGCAAATGAATGGCAGATGAAGTAAAATGTGGATAAATGTGAGGTTATCCACTTTGGTGGTAAAAACAGAGAGACAGACTATTATCTGAATGGTGACAGATTAGGAAAAGGGAAGGTGCAACGAGACCTGGGTGTCATGGTACATCAGTCATTGAAGGTTGGCATGCAGGTACAGCAGGCGGTTAAGAAAGCAAATGGCATGTTGGCCTTCATAGCAAGGGGATTTGAGTACAGGGGCAGGGAGGTGTTGCTACAGTTGTACAGGGCCTTGGTGAGGCCACACCTGGAGTATTGTGTACAGTTTTGGTCTCCTAACTTGAGGAAAGACATTCTTGCTATTGAGGGAGTGCAGCGAAGATTCACCAGACTGATTCCCGGGATGGTGGGACTGACTTATCAAGAAAGACTGGATCAACTGGGCTTGTATTCACTGGAGTTCAGAAGAATGAGAGGGGACCTCATAGAAACGTTTAAAATTCTGACGGGTTTAGACAGGTTAGATGCAGGAAGAATGTTCCCAATGTTGGGGAAGTCCAGAACCAGGGGTCACAGTCTAAGGATAAGGGGTAAGCCATTTAGGACCGAGATGAGGAGAAACTTCTTCACCCAGAGAGTGGTGAACCTGTGGAATTCTCTACCACAGAAAGTAGTTGAGGCCAATTCACTAAATATATTCAAAAGGGAGTTAGATGAAGTCCTTACTACTCGGGGGATCAAGGGGTATGGCGAGAAAGCAGGAAGGGCGTACTGAAGTTTCATGTTCAGCCATGAACTCATTGAATGGCAGTGCAGGCTAGAAGGGCTGAATGGCCTACTCCTGCACCTATTTTCTATGTTTCTATGTTTCGAGCCTGCACCACCATTCAATATGATCATGGCTGATCATTCCCTCAGTACCCCTTTTCTGCTTTCTCTCCATACCCCTTGATCCCCTTAACTGTAAGGGTCATATCTCACTACCGCTTGAATATATCCAATGAACTGGCATCAACAACTCTGCGGTAGGGAATTCCACAGGTTAACAACTCTTGAGTGAAGAAGTTTCTCCTCATCTCAGTCCTAAATGGCCTACTCCTTATCCTAAGACTGTGTCCCCTGATTCTGGATTTCCCCAATATCGGGAACATTCTACCCGCATCTAACCTGCCCCATCCCATCAGAATCTTATATGTTTCTATGAGATCCCCCTCTTATCCTTCTAAACTCCAATGTATAAAGGCCCAGTTGATCCAGTCTCTCCTCATATGTCAGTCCTACCATCCCAGGAATCAGTCTGATGAACCTTCGCTGTACTCCTCAATAGCAAGAACGTCCTTCCTCAGATTAGGAGACCAAAACTGAACACAATATTCCAGGTGAGGCCTCACCAAGGCCCTGTACAACTGCAGTAAAACCTCCCTGCTCCTATACTCAAATCTCCTTGCTATGAAAGCCAACATACCATTTGCCTTCTTCATCGCCTGCTGTAACTGTATGCTAACGTTCAATGACTGATGAACCATGAACCCAGGTCTGGTTGCACCTCCCTTTTTACTATAAGACGCTCCTTAAAATCTACAGCGTCGGCGGCAGTCGGGAGCAGTGTCGAGGAGGTGCGTGAAGAGGCCTATAAAAGGCACAGCAGGGAGTCCGGGGCCCAGCGTCGGCGGCAGTCGGGAGCAGCGTCGAGGAGGTGCATGGAGAGGCCTATAAAAGGCACAGCAGGGAGTCGGGAGCAGCGTCGAGGAGGTGCGTGGAGAGGCCTATAAAAGGCACAGCAGGGAGTCCAGGGCCCAGCGTCGGGAGCAGCGTCGAGGAGGTGCATGGAGAGGCCTATAAAAGGCGTGACTTGTGCAGCTACAGGGAGAAGGCAAAAAAGAAGTAGAAAGAAATCAAAAGGTGACATCACAGCCAAGAGGGTAAGTGATTGGCTGGATTGGTGAGTACTTTTTCTTTTTTATCTTCTATATCAGTGAGTAACTTTTAACATTGTTGTTGCCAATTTAAGTGTATCTAAGGGTTAAGTCATGGCAGGACGGCTCGGTCGGGTGTTATGCTCCTCCTGTGCCATGTGGGAACTCAGGGATGACTCCAGTGTCTCTGTCGACTATGTGTGCAGGAAGTGTATCCACCTCCGGCTCCTGACGGTCCGCGTTGCGGAGTTGGAGCTGAGGGTGGATTCACTCTGGAGCATCCACGATGCTGAGAATGACGTCAGTATCACGTGTAGTGAGTTGGTCTTACCGCAGGGAAAGGGTCCACAGCCAGATAGGGAATGGAAGACCAACAGGAAGAGCAGTGCTAGGAAGGTAGTGCAGGAGTCCCCTGTGGTCATCCCCCTGCAAAACAGATACACTGCTTTGGGTACTGTTGAGGGGGATGAATCATCAGGGGAGGGCAGCAGCAGCCAAGTTCATGGCACCGTGGCTGGCTCTGCTGCACAGGAGGGCAGGAAAAAGAGTGGGAGAGCAATAGTGATTGGGGATTCAATGGTGAGGGGAATAGATAGGCGTTTCTGCGGCCGCAACCGAGACTCCAGGATGGTATGTTGCCTCCCTGGTGCAAGGGTCAAGGATGTCTCGGAGCGGGTGCAGGACATTCTAAAAAGGGAGGGAGATCAGCCAGTTGTCGTGGTGCACATTGGTACCAACGACATAGGTAAAAAAAGGGATGAGGTCCTACGAAACGAATTTAAGGAGCTAGGAGCTAAATTAAAAAGTAGGACCTCAAAAGTAGTAATCTCGGGATTGCTACCAGTGCCACGTGATAGTCAGAGTAGGAATCGCAGGATAGCGCAGATGAATACGTGCCTTGAGCAGTGGTGCAGCAGGGAGGGATTCAAATTCCTGGGGCATTGGAACCGGTTCTGGGGGAGGTGGGACCAGTACAAACCGGGCGGTCTGCACCTTGGCAGGACCAGAACCAATGTCCGAGGGGGAGTGTTTGCTAGTGCTAATGGGGAGGATTTAAACTAATATGGCAGGGGGATGGGAACCAATGCAGGGAGACAGAGGGAAACAAAAAGGAGGCAAAAGCAAAAGACAGAAAGGAGATGAGGAAAAGTGGAGGGCAGAGAAACCCAGGGCAAAGAACAAAAAGGGCCACTGTACAGCAAAATTCTAAAAGGACAAAGGGTGTTAAAAAAACAAGCCTGAAGGCTTTGTGTCTTAATGCAAGGAGTATCCGCAATAAGGTGGATGAATTAACTGTGCAAATGGATGTTAACAAATATGATGTGATTGGGATTACGGAGACATGGCTCCAGGATGATCAGGGCTGGGAACTCAACATCCAGGGGTATTCAACATTCAGGAAAAATAGAATAAAAGGAAAAGGAGGTGGGGTAGCATTGCTGGTTAAGGAGCAAATTAAGGCAATAGTTTGGAAGGACATTAGCTTGGATGATGTGGAATCTATATGGGTAGAGCTGCAGAATACCAAAGGGCAAAAAACGTTAGTGGGAGTTGTGTACAAACCTCCAAACAGTAGTAGTGATGTTGGGGAGGGCATCAAACATGAAATTAGGGGTGCGTGCAATAAAGGTGCAGCAGTTATAATGGGTGACTTTAATATGCACATAGATTGGGTTAACCAAACTGGAAGCAATACGGTGGAGGAGGATTTCCTGGAGTGCATAAGGGATGGTTTTTTAGACCAATATGTCGAGAAACCAACTAGGGGGGAGGTCATCTTATACTGGGTGTTGTGTAATGAAAGAGGATTAATTAGCAATCTCGTTGTGCGAGGCCCCTTGGGGAAGAGTGACCATAATATGGTGGAATTCTGCATTAGGATGGAGAATGAAACAGTTAATTCAGAGACCATGGTCCAAAACTTAAAGAAGGGTAACTTTGAAGGTATGAGGCGTGAATTGGCTAGGATAGATTGGCGAATGATACTTAAGGGGTTGACTGTGGATGGGCAATGGCAGACATTTAGAGACCGCATGGATGAACTACAACAATTGTACATTCCTGTCTGGGTAAAAATAAAAAAGGGAAGGTGGCTCAACCGTGGCTATCAAGGGAAATCAGGGATAGTATTAAAGCCAAGGAAGTGGCAAACAAATTGGCCAGAAATAGCAGCGAACCCGGGGACTGGGAGAAATTTAGAACTCAGCAGAGGAGGACAAAGGGTTTGATTAGGGCAGGGAAAATGGAGTACGAGAAGAAGCTTGCAGGGAACATTAAGACGGATTGCAAACGTTTCTCTCGATATGTAAAGAGAAACCTGGGTTTCATGGTACATCAGTCATTGAAGGTTGGCATGCAGGTACAGCAGGAGGTTAAGAAAGCAAATGGCATGTTGGCCTTCATAGCAAGGGGATTTGAGAACAGGGGCAGGGAGGTGTTGCTACAGTTGTACAGGGCCTTGGTGAGGCCACACCTGGAGTACTGTGTACAGTTTTGGTCTCCTAACCTGAGGAAGGACATTCTTGCTATTGAGGGCGTGCAGCGAAGGTTCACCAGACTGATTCCCGGGATGGTGGGACTGACTTATCAAGAAAGACTGGATGAACTGGGCTTGTATTCACTGGAGTCCAGAAGAATGAGAGGGGACCTCATAGAAACGTTTAAAATTCTGACGGGGTTAGACAGGTTAGATGCAGGAAGAATGTTCCCAATGTTGGGGAAGCCCAGAACCAGGGGACACAGTCTAAGGATAAAGGGGAAGCCATTTAGGACCGAGATGAGGAGGAATTTCTTCACCCAGAGAGTGGTAAACCTGTGGAATTCTCTACCACAGAAAGTTGTGGAGGCCAATTCACTAAATATATTCAAAAAGGAGTTAGATGAAGTCCTTACTACTAGGGGAATCAAGGGGTATGGTGAGAAAGCAGGAATGGGGTACTGAAGTTGCATGTTCAGCCATGAACTCATTGAATGGCGGTGGAGGCTAGAAGGGCTGAATGGCCTACTCCTGCACCTATTTTCTATGTTTCTATGTTTCAAATCTGCCGCCATTCAGATAATATTCTGTCTTTGTGTTTTTGCTCCCAAATTGGATAACCTCACATTTATCCACATTATACTGCATCTGCCATGCATTTGGCCACTCATCTAACCTGTCCAAGTCACCCTGCAGCCTCCAAGCGCCCCCTCACAGCTCTCACCGCCAACCAGTTTAGTGTCATCTGCAATCTTGGAAATATTACATTCAATTCCTTCATCCAAATCATTGATGTATATTGTAAAGAGCTGGGGTCCCAGCACTGAGCCCTGCTGCACTCCACTAGTCACTGCCTGCCATTCTGAAAAGGATCCATTTATCCCGACTTTCTGCTTCCTATCTGCCAACCAGTTCTCTATCCACGTCAGTATATTATCCACAATACCATGTGCTTTGATCTTGCACACCAATCTCTTGTGTGGGACCTTGTCAAAAGCCTTTTGAAAGTCCAAATACACCACATCCACTGGTTCTCCCTTGTCCACTCTACTAGTTACATCCTCAAAAAATTCCAGAAGATTTGTCAAGCATGATTTCCTCTTCATAAATCCATGCTGACTTGGACTGATCCTGTCACTGCTTTCCAAATGCGCTGCTATTTCATCCTTAATAATTGATTCCAACATTTTCCCCACTACTGATGTCAGGCTAACCGGTCTATAATTACCCGCTTTCTCTCTTCCTCCCTTTTTAAAACGCGGCGTTACATTAGCTACCCTCCAGTCCATAGGAACTGATCCAGAGTCGATAGATTGTTGGAAAATGATCACCAATGCATCCACTATTTCTAGGGCCATTTCCTTAAGTACTCAGGGATGCAGACTATCAGGCCCCAGGGATTTATCGGCCTTCAATCCCATCAATTTTCCTAACACAATTTCATGCCAAATAAGGATATCCTTCAGTTCCTCCTTCTCACTCGACCCTCGGTCCCCTAGTACTTCCAGAAGGTTATTTGTGTCTTCCTTCGTGAAGACAGAACCAAAGTATTTGTTCAATTGGTCTGCCATTTCTTTGTTCCCCATTATAAATTCACCTGAATCCTACTGCAAGGGATCTACATTTGTCGTCACTAATCTTTTTCTCTTCACATATCTATAGAAGCTTTTGCAGTCAGTTTTTTTGTTCCCGGCAAGCTTCTTCTCATACTCTATTTACCCCCTCTTAATTAAACCCTTTGTCCTCCTCTGCTGAATTCTAAATTTCTCCCAGTCCTCAGGTTTGTTGCTTGTTCTGGCCAACTTATATGCCTCTTCCTTGGAGTTAGCACTATCCCTTATTTCTCTTGTTAGCCACGGTTGAGCCACCTTCCCCGTTTTCTTTTTACTCCATACAGAGATGTACAATTGCTGAAGTTCATCCATGTGATCTTTAAATGTTTGCCATTGCCTATCCACCGTCAACCCTTTAAATGTCATTTGCCAGTCTATTGTAGCCAATTCATGCCTCAAACCATCGAAGTTACCTTTCCTTAAGTTCAGGACCCTTTTTCTGAATTAACTATGTCACACTCCATTTTAATAAAGAATTCTACCATATTATGGTCACTCTTCCCCAAGGGGCCTCGCACAACAAGATTGCTAATTAGTCCTTTCTCATTACACATCACCCAGCCTAGGATGGCCAGCCCTCTAGTTGGTTCCTCGACATCTTGGTTAGCCCAATCAATATGTAGATTAAAATCACCCATGATAACTGATATATCTTTATTGCATGCATCCCTAATATCTTCTTTGATGCTGTCCCCAACCTTACTACTACTGTTTGGTGGTCTGTACACGACTCCCACTAGCGTTTTCTGCCCCTTGGTATTCCGTAACTCCATCCATACCGATTCCACATCCAAGCTAATGTCCTTTCTTACTATTGCATTAATTTCCTCTTTAACCAGCAATGCCACCCCGCTTCCTTTTCCTTTCTGTCTATCCTTCCTAAATGTTGAATACCCCTGGATGTTGAGTTCCCAGCTTTGGTCACCCTGCAGCCATGTCTCTGTGATGCCAATTACATCATACCCATTAACTGCTATCTGCGCAGTTAATTCGTCCACCTTATTCCAAATACTCCTTGCATTGAGGCACAGAGCCATCAGGCTTGTCTTTCTAACACTCTGTGCCCCTTTAGAATGTTGGTGTAATATGACCCTTTTTGCTTTTTGCCTTAGGTTTCTCTGCCCTCCACTTTTACTTTGCTTCTTTCTATCTTTTGTTTCTGCCCCCATTCTACTTCCCTCTGTCTCCCTGCATCGGTTCCCATCCACCTGCCATATTAGTTTAACTCCTCCCCAACAGCACTAGCAAACACTCCCACTTGGACATTGGTTCCAGTCCTGCCCAGGTGCAGACCGTCCGGTTTGTACTGCTCCCACCTCCCCCAGAACCGGTTCCAATGTCCCAGGAATTTGTATCCCTCCCTTGTGCACCACTCCTCAAGCCCCGTATTCATCTGAGTCAGCGGTTATTAAAATGGCCTAGTTTAATTATGGTCTGGTTTGAGAGTTCGAATGCTGGTTCTATTCCCGGGAGCTCCGGCCGTTCCCGGGCTGTGTATGACTCTCCTAAGCCGGTCATTTTAGACCTGCACTGAGCAGCCAAGTACAAGACGGTCACTGCCATGGATGTGGTGTACACTCTGAAACGGCAGGGCCGCACTCGCTGGATTCAACGTGACCCTCTCCCCCAAGCACAAAGCAGAGTTGCACCCACTGCCTCGCAGTAGGGGGAAGGAGAGATAGTTAATTTACATTTTGTTCGGTATAGATATATATTTTTCGCCAAGGTCTATATGTTTTAAATCAGCATATGCACGATGGACGGAATATTCTTTTAGTTTCAGAATTATAGACATTTATCATCGAAGCTTACAACACGGAATGAGACCACTTCGGCCCATCGTGTCCGTGCCGGCCAACAAAAGGCTATCCAGCCGAATCCCACTTTCCAGCTCTAGGTCTGTAACCTTGCAGGTTACGGCACTTCAAGTGCACGTCCAAGTAGTTTTAAATGTGGTGAGGGTTTCTGCCTCTACCACCCTTTCAGGCAGTGAGTTTCAGACCGCAGCCACCCTCTGCGTGAAGATATTTCCCCTCTAAACCCTCTACCAATTACTTTAAATTTATGCCTCCTGTGCTAAGGGAAATAGGCCCTTTACGGCACAGAAGGTACGGCATATTCCAGGTGAAGGGTAACACTGAAACAACTAATGTAGTTACAGCAGTGAAAGATAAGAAAGGTGTTGAATTAAATGGTGGGAGGAAGGCAGCATCAGGGCGGAAGGACAGTGAGGGCCTTTTGCCCTCATAGAAGGACTCCCAAGTCCTGACCAGAAGTGACCCTCGGGCAATCTCGGTTACAAACCGGTCAATGTCTGTCGAACATGTAGACATCTAGATCGATAAAGAACAGAGTATGGCTCGGGAGGGGATGTAACTGATGACCTAATTCAAGAATTTGAGATTGTGGCGAGCAGTAAATCTGATTGGTCTCTTTAAACATCCAATCAGAGACATACAGAACAATGGAAATTGACAACGCAGCCAATGAACCAATCACAATCGTTGCCTTCACCCATCCTTCATTAGCATAGGGCTGTGGGCGGGCTGTGGGGCTGCCTATATAATGCGAGCTCCGAGCTGAGATTTTTTCATATCTGGGCCGGACCGAACAAGACGATGCCTGAGGAAAAGAAAACAGTTACTGCCAAGAAAGGCGCCAAGAAAGTTATCAAGAAAACACCAGCGAAGGGCGGCAAGAGGCGCAGAAAGTCGAGGAAGGAAAGTTACTCCATCTACATCTACAAAGTGATGAAACAGGTTCACCCCGACACCGGCATCTCCTCCAAGGCCATGGGCATCATGAACTCGTTTGTGAACGATATTTTTGAGCGCATCGCGGGTGAGGCTTCCCGCCTGGCCCATTACAACAAGCGATCCACCATCAGCTCCCGGGAGATCCAGACCGCCGTGCGCCTGCTGCTGCCCGGGGAGCTGGCCAAGCACGCCGTGTCAGAAGGGACAAAGGCGGTCACCAAGTACACCAGCTCCAAGTAGAACTTCACGCTGTCCTGACAGAACAAACCAGAAACACAACGGCTCTTTTAAGAGCCACCCACAACGTCTCTGAAAGAGCTGCACAAACACATCACCCTTTAAACTCAATTTACTGTAATTATTTCCTGAGCAAGTGTTTGACAACATTTAAAGTTCCAGCTGTAGATTTAGATTTGAATTCTCAGATAAGCGGTTTTACTGTCCGGTTCAACTTTAGTTTCGCTGATGAATTTCCCTCCCAATAAACTGCACACACTCCCTGGTCGCCTGCCAATGAATTATGATCTTGTTCTTAAGGGGGAAACTCAGATTTTAGTCACCTCATTCTCTCTCGAGCCCTTTTAAATATAAAACAAATTCTAGTTCGGGTCAGCCCGCTTATTAATCCGACTGCAACAGCCCAGACTGGGAGTTCTGACAGAGACCAGAACAGGGAGTTTGAACCCTGTGTCCCTCTTCTCTTTTCACAGAAGAACTCCCAGTTCTGGTCTCACTCCCGCCTGTGCGGAGGATCGATCCATGATCTGTGATTCCCAAATTGTACAAAGATTGAGCTGGAATATGTCCCGTTACAGAACGTATGAAACTGAACCCGAATTTAATCCTGATTGGAACGTCTTGGAATTTGGAAGGCAATATGGAATACGGCAAAAGGAAATAAAAAAAGTGTTTGGAAATCTTTGGTTAATGGTGAATTTATTAATTTAATCCGCATTGTAAAATTTATTGGCGGGGTTTTTGAAATTGAAGATTCGTTGGAAGTCGAACAGTAATTTTCGCCCTCTTTTCATTGGCGGGCTAAGCAGACGGTGATTGGTCAGCGGAAAAGACCAATGAAATCCACTTCAGGGCGACCAATCACAAGTTCGCTCCCTGCATCCCCCCAGAATGTATAAGAAGGGCAGATGTGGGAGGAGTTTCTCATTCTTTGTCTGAACTTGTGGATTGTGAAAATGTCTGGAAGAGGAAAAACTGGCGGTAAAGCTCGCGCCAAGGCCAAGTCTCGCTCCTCCCGGGCCGGATTGCAGTTCCCTGTGGGCCGTGTTCACAGGCTCCTGCGAAAGGGGAACTATGCTGAGCGTGTGGGTGCCGGAGCCCCGGTCTATATGGCTGCTGTGCTCGAGTATCTGACCGCTGAAATCCTGGAGCTGGCCGGCAACGCGGCCCGCGACAACAAGAAGACCCGCATCATCCCCAGACACCTGCAGCTGGCCATCCGCAACGACGAAGAACTCAACAAGCTGCTGGGAAAGGTGACCATCGCTCAGGGCGGGGTGCTGCCGAATATCCAGGCTGTGCTGCTGCCCAAGAAAACCACCACTTCGTCCAAGACCAAGTAAAGCGGACAAGATTTAATCTAATAACCCAAAGGCTCTTTTCAGAGCCACCCACAGTATCTGTGAAAGGGCTGCTTACTGTCTTAATGGAGTCAGAGCCCTTTAATTCATGTACCGATAGATTGGCCTGTTTTAGACATATAAACATAGAAAATAGGTGCAGGAGTAGGCCATTCGGTCCTTCGAGCCTGCACCACCATTCAATAAGATCACGGCTGATTTTTCACCTCATTACCCCTTTCCTGCTTTCTCTTCATACCCCTTAATCCCTTTAGCTATAAGGGCCGCATCTAACTCCCTCTTGAATATATCTAACAAACTGGCATCAACAACTCTCTGCGGTAGGGAATTCCACAGGTTAACAACTCTTGAGTGAATAAGTTTCTCCTCATCTCAGTCCTAAATGGCTTATCCCTTATCTGTATGCGGGAGATTTCAGTGCCCAGTCTCTGCATTACGGTTCTCTGCTCACACATACTCTTCCAGTTAACAGCGAATAATTGAACTACAGTTGTCACTCAACAATTGTATAAATACCGCCATCGGTTCTTTAATCTGTCTGAAAACGAGAGTCGGCGGTGATGAATTAATGTAGTAATAAAAGTGCTTAGTTTAATTCTAATCTGGTTTGAGATAGTTTGAATGCTGCTTCTGTTCTCGGGAGCTCCGGACGTTCCCGGGCTGTGTATTTCTCTGCTAAACCAGTCAGTTTAGACCGCACTGCATCAGCGAGCAATGCACACATACAGGACCCGGGTCCATTGCAGTGCTTCCCAGATCTGCCTACCCCCATTCTCCGGCAACACCAAATGGGGAAATCTGTGCTCTGCCCCGGGGAACTCGAGCTCACAACGACGCAAAGCCAATGTCAGTTTCTGAAAATAAGGGCTCATTAGTTAATCGTCAATAACTCCTCCCATGTGGACGGAGCTGGTATGTGAACACACGATCAGTAATCAGTCCCACACTCTGCCCGTCTCTACAATGGGTTAATGAACAACACGAAGCTCTGGTTACAGGAGATCGCAGCTCTTTCCTTTGTTGATTTGGTGGCTCTGAAAAGAGCCGTTGTTGCACTTGGTGCTGAAGCTTCGAGCCGAGGCAGGGGGAGTCTAGGCGCGCTCCCCGCGGATGCGGCGGGCGAGCTGGATGTCTTTGGGCATGATGGTGACTCGCTTGGCGTGGATGGCGCACAGGTTAGTGTCCTCAAAGAGCCCCACCAGGTAAGCCTCGCTAGCCTCCTGCAGGGCCATGACGGCCGAGCTCTGGAAGCGCAGGTCGGTCTTGAAGTCCTGAGCGATCTCCCGCACCAGGCGCTGGAAGGGCAGTTTGCGGATCAGCAGCTCGGTGGATTTCTGGTAGCGGCGGATCTCCCTCAGAGCCACGGTGCCGGGTCTGTAGCGATGAGGCTTCTTCACTCCGCCCGTGGCCGGAGCGCTCTTCCGGGCCGCTTTGGTCGCCAGCTGTTTGCGAGGAGCTTTCCCTCCGGTGGATTTGCGCGCTGTCTGCTTGGTCCTGGCCATTATCTGAACGGATCTCAACACAATCTGGGGCACACTGACTGTTAATGCAGAGCCTCCTCTGGGGCCTCCTTTTAAAGTGTGTGAGGGTCCGCCCCGGGGCTGTGATTGGCTGCAGCCCGACCGCCAATCAAGTTTGACCCAAGCGCCGAGAGTGAAAATGAAGGGCGGGGATTACTGGGCTCTGATTGGCTGAACTGAAACTGACAGTTGGTCAATTTCAAAAAGCCCGCCACTATCACAGGATCAACCAACTGAGATTAAAGAAACTCTAATTTCCCGCCAGCAATTTAAGAATCCCGCTCTTTATAACGGCGATTGTGCCCCATTATAAGTCACCAATCCCATTCTGTCACATTCCGGTTTGAATTCTGTTCCATTCCCTGATCGGTCTGTACCGGGCGGGAATAAATCCCCGGTCACTACTTCCTGTAAACATAAGGTCCCGCATCGATCCCGCCAGTGCCGTCCCATTTAACCGATTCTCATAGAAACCTCACATGACAGGAATTATCTGAGGGGAGACTAATGTGTAAAGGGGACTGTGTATCCCGCCCGGTGGTAATTGTGACTGTCAGCCGGAGTTTCTGATCTCTCATATTTACAATAGTTGTAAAATATTTAATAATTCCCATATTCCTACAGCGACTACACTTCAAAAGTACTTGATTGGTCTTGAGACGTTCGGTGGTCGTGAAAGGCGCTATATAAATCCAAATATTTATTTCCATTAATTAAACAGCCGAAACCATTTCCCAACTGTCCGCGCTCCGATCCCATGGTCGCTGCTCTTTCTGTGAGGCGGTGGGTGGCTCTTAGAAGAGCCTTTGTGTTGTGTTTGGGGGAAAAGGGTCGAGTTATTTAGCCGCCGAATCCATAGAGAGTGCGGCCCTGCCGCTTCAGAGCGTACACCACATCCATGGCAGTGACTGTCTTGCGCTTGGCGTGCTCAGTGTAGGTGACTGCATCCCTGATCACATTCTCCAGGAAAACCTTCAGCACCCCGCGGGTCTCCTCGTAGATCAGGCCCGAGATCCGCTTGACACCGCCACGGCGAGCCAGGCGGCGGATGGCTGGTTTGGTGATGCCCTGGATGTTATCACGCAGCACTTTACGGTGCCGCTTGGCTCCGCCTTTACCCAGTCCTTTGCCGCCTTTACCTCGACCAGACATAATGATTCTTCACTCAAACAGCCGCTGAATGAGACGCGAGTTCCACCCGGCTCCTTTTTATAGAGCCGGAGCCGACCTGACTGAGAAAGTGCAGAGTGAGAGAGGCGGGAAGGGGAGGAGACAGAGTCAAGATTGACAGACAGAGCAGAGGGCGGCCTCTGATCTTCCAGCTCCGCCTCCAGCTTTCTGCAGCCGCTAATTTCAAACCGTTTTCCAACAATAGAACCGAAGCAGACTCGGAATTTATATTCAAAGCTTCCAAGAACCAGAAGCTTTTAAATGTCTCGTTACAATTAACAATCGCGAATATTCCCGCCGATATACAGCCCCTTCCCTGTCAATCTCAGACCTTGTTCCATCTCCCCACACTTCCTCTCACAGACGGGTTCAGCAGTTTACAAACACCTTATTCCAGCTGATTTGGAGAATGTGGTGTTTGGGGTTTGAGTTGTGAGGCGGGGTATCTCCGCCAGTATCACCGTCTCACAGACTCTCCCCCTGAATCTGTGAAATGACAATGACCAGGAACTGAGACTGGAGCCGAACACATCCCCAGTGACAGTGAGGCCCGGGCCGGACATCCCATTCTGTGTGTGTTTTATTGCAGACACTGGGGGAGGGGTGGGTGCAGCCAATGTCAGCGAGTCACCAGGGATCCTGGCTTCATGTTCAATGATTTCTGTCTGAAATCTGAGCCCGGCCCCAGGACAGGGATCATTTGATTCGGGGATCAGCTCTTTTCTGAGAGGCGTGGGTGGCTCTAAGAGCCTTTAGTTTCAGATGTTTACAAGTTACACTTTTTATTTACTTTTTGGGCGCTGCTTTCTTGGGTTTTGCTGATTTGGTCTTGGCCCTCGGTTTTCCCACCTTTTTGGCCGCCTTCACCTTTGCACCTGAGGCCTTCTTGGGGCTCTTGGGCTTCGCCGCTGCCGCCTTCTTCCCAGCCGCCGCCTTCGCTGTCTTTTTTACTGTTGGCGCCTTCTTGGTGCTCGTTTTCTTGGCCGGAGATTTCTTGGCTGCTGGTTTCTTGGCTGGAGAGTTCTTGGCTGCTGGTTTCTTCACCTTCCTTCCCACATTCCCCTGGTTTTCCTTCTTAGCGACTTTGAAGGAGCCCGAGGCGCCCGTGCCCTTGATCCGCACCAGGAAGCCATTTGTCACATTCCTCTTGATACTGAACCTGATCTGGGACCCGCGCTTCTCCACATCCACGCCTTTGGCCGCCAAAGCCTTCTTTATCGCGGCCAGGGACATCCCCTTGCGATCGCTGCCATCGGCCACCACCTTGAGGATCTGTTCGCCCAACAGGGGGCCGGCTGGCTAGGAGCGGGGAGCCGCCTTCTTCTTCTTGCTGGGAGCCTTGGTTTGAGCGGCGGCGGCAGGAGGAGCGGTTTCGGCGGCTGCAGTGTCAGTCATGTCGGTGACTCTGTGGAAAATCTCTCTGACAGTCAGAGCTCGGTCAGAAAGGAAACGGGAGGCGGCGGCACAGAGCAACTTAAAGGCAGTGAGCGGACGGGGCGAGACATCCTGCTGTCAGCTCCCCGCCCCTCCAGCCTCTCTGTGTTTCTCTCTCCTCATTAACTGTCCGATTCCAATTCAACCCGGGCCCTCCAGATTCCCAGACTGGCCTCTTTCTGTCCCGAACACCTGGATGTTTGTTGTCTAGAAAGTTTCATCCAAATTGAAGGCATTGCTGCACTGATCGCGCTCTCTCACCCGATCGCGGATATTTTCTCTGTTTTTCGATTGAAATTTAAAATCACTTCAAACTTGACGTTTAATTCCCACTTTCGACCTGAGCAGGGGAGCAGGGCGATCCTGTGACAGGGAAATCTTTCAATTTTACACAAGAGGGACTCTGGAATCCGGCGATGAGACGGACACACAAACACAGTGACATTAGTCTCACCGGCCCGCCCCTTTAACACACTCTCATCACACAATGTTCACATCTGCACATTCACAGCACAAACTGTCCCAGATTTACAGCTCCCAGCACAGGGTGTCCTCTCCGCTCGGCCTGTGCTGCCGATTCTCGGGGTTAGTTGTAGTTTCCCAGCTCAGTAAGTGTTAAACACTCTGAGGCCGGCGCTCCTCACTGTGTCTGTTCCGCAGATTCAGGGGCAGGAGCAAATCACAGCTGTGGCTGGCTTAACTCATATCTGCAGTTAAGTTGTTATATTGTTCGCACGCAGAAATATGTTTGATTAATATAAAAATACAAATTATGTGCTCACCACCCATGCAGTCTCTCTGTGTCTCTCTCCTCCTAAACTGAGGGACATTTAACTGTAACCTATACATCCCATACTCACCACCCAGAGATGGCTATCAGAGGAAGCGACAGAGAGACAAACACAGAATCAGTCTTCTACTCCCGAACTGTGTCAGCTTATTACGCTCAATAATAGTATCACACATTCATGTACAGCATTAGCAGGAAAGAACGAAAGACAGGCACAGTATCAGTTTTACACTGTGTATCAGTGTCTACATATTACGCTCAGTCACACTGCCACACCGTCATGTATTGCACCAGAGAGAGAAACAGACAGTATCAGTGTTGCAATTCCAACAGTGTTTCCACATCACGTTAAGTACCAGAAACCCACCTTCACAAACAGTACAAGAGAGAGGGGATTGTAACAGAGAGATAGAGGGGGAGAGAGCTGATCGAGAGACAGGGGAGTGCGAGGCAGGGTGGTGAGACACAGAAACATGCACAGTATCAGTTCCAGACTGACCAGTGAGGTCCGGTTTTATCCTGAAAGATCCCATTGGGGAGACAGAAGATGCAGTCCCCTCTCTCACTGATATTGTACCACAGACAGACACATTATAAATCCCACACTGCGGGACAGTGTCAGAGAGTGAGAGAAACAAGGTCCCACATTTAACCCTCGCTCGCCTGTTGTACTCTCTGCAATCTTGCAGCTCAGGGCCGTTCGGTATTACTCTCAGTGACCGAGTGTTTCACTCTGATTAAACTAAACTGGGACAGTTTCTGTCAGATATTAACTCCTGCACAGTCCCAGCAAACACTCCTACTCCGCCGTCCCTCCGATGTTTCTGCAGGATTGCTTTGTGAGGACATTCTCTGTCCTTGCCCCCCAGGCCCAGTTCCTTTGCTCAGATTCTGATAAAAGTAAATCCGGAAAAGTTCACTTTGATTTTTAAAGGCTAAATTATTGCAGCGAGCTGCGCATGCGCGGATAAGCCCCGCCCCCTGTGTCGATTTCCAGTGAGCAGAAGAGCGCATGCGCCCTCCCCTCCCCCAGTCCAGCCTGTGAGCGCCATTCACTTAGTGAGCGGAAGAAGATGGTTTAAACAGCCGGGAATGGAGACACCGCGGCCCCGGGGTAAGGCAGCGAGCAGCAGCCTCCTTACAGCAGCACATCGCTTTGGGAGCGTGTCCGCAGATGGGCTCAGAGATCAGCACTGAGTCCGGGGGAAGTTCAGGGGGAGTCGGGGTCTGTGTGTAACAGGTGGAGTGGAGCAAGAACTGGTCTCAGTGCGTGGGGGAAGGGAGAGGCCATTCTCGGGCTGTGTGTGGATAGCGTGTGTCCCGGGTAAGGGAGACAGAATGGGAAGGATCTGCTGTTTACAATCATTGCTGCTTTCTCCCTGTAAACCAGTAGTGAACGTTCCTGCTTTAGTTCCAGTCTCACCGTGTTTGTTGTCATTGGACAGCGAGCAGTGGAAGCCGAGCCGGACACTGATGATTTATACAAGGAGCATCTATTGCAGGCACCGGGTGAGAAATGTGAAGGACATGTTTTAAACAGCGGCTCTTTGTTTCTGGTTGAACGGTTAGTGCCCTGGGAGAGGGGAGCAGCAATCTGAGCTGTGTAAAAGTCCGTGCCCCATCGGGTAGTCCCATTCCTGAAGCAGGGCAGGGGTTGGGTTGTGTCTGGATGTCAGTAAATTGCTGTAAATCTGCCCAACACACTTGGTGTGCAGAAGCTGAGTGCTGCAATACTGCAGTGGAGTCAGACACTGACATTGTTTGTATCGCTGGATTCCCTTTGTGAATGTTAATAATGAATATTAATTGAACGATTACATTCATCACTTTCGTCTTTTCTACCTCTCCTGTTCTTGAATGATCA
>NW_027252750.1:0-21594 GCF_044704955.1 Pristiophorus japonicus
GACAGTGTGGGGGGGGGGACAGTGTGGGGGGGGGCAGTGTGTGGGGAGGGGACAGTGTGTGGGGAGGGGACAGTGTGGGGTGGGGGGGGGCAGTGTGTGGTGAGGGGACTGTGTGGGGGCAGTGTTTGTGGGGGGTCAGTGTGGGGGGGGCAGTGTGTGGGGGTGCAGTGTGTGGTGGGTGCAGTGTGTGGGGGGGGCAGTGTGTGGGGAGGGGACAGTGTGGGAGGGGGGGCAGTGTGTGGGGAGGGGGGGCAGTGTGTGGGGAGGGGACAGTGTGGGGGGGACAGTGTGGGGGGAGGGGACAGTGTGAGGGGGCAGTGTGTGGGGGGGGCAGTGTGGGGGGGGGCAGTGTGTGGGGGGGGACAGTGTGGTGGGGGCAGTGTGTGGGGGGGCAGTGTGTGGTGGGTGCAGTGTGTGGGGGGGGCAGTGTGTGTGGGGGGCAGTGTGTGGGGAGGGGACAGTGTGGGGGGGACAGTGTGGGGGAGGGGACAGTGTGGGGTGGGGGGGGGGGACAGTGTGGGGGGGCAACAGTGTGGGGGGGGAACAGTGTGGGGGGGGGCAGTGTGTGGGGAGGGGACAGTGTGTGGGGAGGGGACAGTGTGGGGTGGGGAGGGGACAGTGTGGGGTGGGGGGGGCAGTGTGTGGGGAGGGGACAGTGTGGGGGGGGACAGTGTGGGGGGGCAGTATGTGGGGGGGGGCAGTGTGTGGGGAGGGGGCAGTGTGTGGAGGGGGGCAGTGTGTGGGGGGCAGTGTGTGGGGAGGGGGAAGTGTGTGGGGGGGGCAGTGTGTGGGGGGCAGTGTGTGGGGGGCAGTGTGTGGTGGGGGGGCTGTGTGGTTGGGGAGGCCATGTGTGGTGGGGGGGCAGTGTGTGGGGGGGGGGCAATGTGTGGGGGGGCAGTGTATGAGGGGGCAGTGTGTGGGGGGGTGGGCAGTGTGTGGGGAGGGGACAGTGTGTGGGGAAGGGACAGTGTGTGGGGAAGGGACAGTGTGCGGGGGGGGCAGTGTGTGGGGAGGGGACAGTGTGGGGGGGGCAGTGTGTGGGGAGGTGACAGTGTGGAGGGGGGGCAGTGTGTGGGGAGGGGACAGTGTGGGGGGGCAGTGTGTGGGGGGGACAGTGTGCGGGGGGGGCAGTGTGTGGGGGGGACAGTGTGGGGGGAGGGGACAGTGTGGGGGGGGCAGTGTGTGGGGGGGGCAATGTTGGGGGGGGGACAGTGTGTGGGGAGGGGACAGTGTGGGGGGGAGACAGTGTTGGGGGGGCAGTGTGGAGGGGGAAATGTGTGGGGAGGGGACAGTGTGGGAGGGGCAGTGTGGAGGGGGCAGTGTGTGGGGAGGGGACAGTGTGGGGGTGGGCAGTGTGTGGGGAGGGGACAGTGTGGGGGGGACAGTGTGTGTGGGGGGGACAGTGTGTGGGGGGTGACAGTATGTGGGGAGGGGACAGTGTGGGGGGAGGCAGTATGTGGGGAGGGGACAGTGTGGGGGGGGCAGTGTGTGTGTGGGGGGGCAGTGTGTGTGGGGTGGCAGTGTGTGAGGGGGGCAGTGTGTGGGGAGGGGGCAGTGTGTGGGGAGGGGGCAGTGTGTGTGGGGGGGCAGTGTGTGGGGAGGGGCAGTGCGTGGGGAGGGCAGTGCGTGGGGGGGCAGTGTGTGGTGTGGGGGGGCAGTGTGTGGTGGGGAGGGCAGTGTGGTGGGGGGCAGTGTGTGGGGGAGGCAGTGTGTGTGGGGGGGCAGTGTGTGTGGGGGGACAGTGTGTGGGGGGGGGACAGTGTGGAGGGGCAGTGTGTGGGGGGGTCAGTGTGTGGGGATGGGACAGTGTGTGGGGGGGGCAGTGTGTGGGGATGGGACAGTGTGTGGGGGGGGGCAGTGTGTGGGGTGGGGACAGTGTGGGGGGGCAATGTGTGGGGGGGGCAGTGTATGGGGGGGCAGTGTGTGGGGAGGGGACAGTGTGTGGGGAAGGGACAGTGTGTGGGGGGGGACAGTGTGTGGGGAGGGGACAGTGTGGGGGGGGCAGTGTGTGGGGAGGGGACAGTGTGGGGGGGGCAGTGTGGAGGGGGCAGTGTGTGGGGGGGGACAGTGTGTGCGGGGGGGAAGTGTGTGTGGGGGGGCAGTGTGTGGTGGGGCAGTGTGTGGGGTGGGGGCAGTGTGTGGGGAGGGGACAGTGTGGGAGGGGGGGCAGTGTGTGAGGAGGGGGGGCAGTGTGTGGGGAGGGGACAGTGTCAGGGGGGCAGTGTGGGGGGAGGGGACAGTGTGAGGGGGCAGTGTGTGGGGGGGGCAGTGTGTGGGGGGGGGACAGTGTGGTGGGGGCAGTGTGTGGGGGGGCAGTGTGTGGTGGGTGCAGTGTGTGGGGGGGGCAGTGTGTGTGGGGGGGCAGTGTGTGGGGAGGGGACAGTGTGGGGGGGGACAGTGTGGGGGGGGGGACAGTGTGGGGGGGGGGACAGTGTGGGGGAGGGCAGTGTGTGGGGAGGGGACAGTGTGTGGGGAGGGGACAGTGTGGGGTGGGGGGGGCAGTGTGTGGTGAGGGGACTGTGTGGGGGCAGTGTGTGGGGGGGGCAGTGTGTGGTGGGTGCAGTGTGTGGGGGGGGCAGTGTGTGTGGGGGGGCAGTGTGTGGGGAGGGGACAGTTTGGGGGGGTACAGTGTGGGGGGGAACAGTGTGGGGGGGGCAGTGTGTGGGGAGGGGACAGTGTGTGGGGAGGGGACAGTGTGGGGTGGGGGGGGGCAGTGTGTGGGGAGGGGACAGTGTGGGGGGGGGGACAGTGTGGGGGGGCAGTATGTGGGGGGGGCAGTGTGTCGGGAGGGGGCAGTGTGTGGGGGGGGGGCAGTGTGTGGGGGGCAGTGTGTGGGGGGGGCAGTGTGTGGGGGGGGCAGTGTGTGGGGGGCAGTGTGTGGTGGGGGGCTGTGTGGTGGGGGGGGGCCATGTGTGGTGGGGGGGCTGTGTGTGGGGGGGGCAATGTGTGGGGGGGCAGTGTGGGGGGGGCAGTGTGTGCGGGGGGGGCAGTGTGTGGGGAGGGGACAGTGTGGGGGGGGCAGTGTGGGGGGAGGGGACAGTGTGGGGGGGGGCAGTGTGTGGGGAGGGGACAGTGTGGGGGGGCAGTGTGTGGGGGGGCAGTGTGTGGGGGGGCAGTGTGTGGGGATGGGACAGTGTGTGCGGGGGACAGTGTGGGGGGAGGGGACAGTGTGGGGGGGGCAGTGTGTGGGGGGGGGCAATGTTGGGGGGGGGACAGTGTGTGGGGAGGGGACAGTGTGGGGGGGGAGACAGTGTTGGGGGGGCAGTGTGGAGGGGGAAATGTGTGGGGAGGGGACAGTGTGGGAGGGGCAGTGTGTGGGGAGGGGACAGTGTGGGGGGGGCAGTGTGTGGGGAGGGGACAGTGTGGGGGGGACAGTGTGTGTGGGGGGGACAGTGTGTGGGGGGTGACAGTATGTGGGGAGGGGACAGTGTGGGGGGAGGCAGTATGTGGGGAGGGGACAGTGTGGGGGGGCAGTGTGTGTGGGGGGGCAGTGTGTGTGGGGTGGCAGTGTGTGGGGGGGGCAGTGTGTGGGGAGGGGGCAGTGTGTGGGGAGGGGGCAGTGTGTGTGGGGGGGGGGCAGTGTGTGTGGGGGGGCAGTGTGTGGCGAGGGGCAGTGCGTGGGGGGGCAGTGCGTGGGGGGGCAGTGTGTGGTGTGGGGGGGCAGTGTGTGGTGGGGAGGGCAGTGTGTGGTGGGGGGCAGTGTGTGGTGGGGGGCAGTGTGTGGGGGAGGCAGTGTGTGTGGGGGGGCAGTGTGTGTGGGGGGGCAGTGTGTGTGGGGGGACAGTGTGTGGGGGGGTCAGTGTGTGGGGATGGGACAGTGTGTGGGGGGGGGCAGTGTGTGGGGGGGGCAGTGTGTGGGGAGGGGACGTGTGGAGGGGGCAGTGTGTGGGGAGGGGACAGTGTGGGGGGGGGGGCAGTGTGTGGGGAGGGGGGGCAGTGTGTGGGGAGGGGACAGTGTGAGGGGGCAGTGTGTGGGGGGGGCAGTGTGTGGGGGGGGACAGTGTGGTGGGGGCAGTGTGTGGGGGGGCAGTGTGTGGTGGGTGCAGTGTGTGGGGGGGGCAGTGTGTGGGGGGGGGCAGTGTGTGGGGAGGGGACAGTGTGGGGGGGGACAGTGTGTGGGGGGGACAGTGTGGGGGGGGGGGACAGTGTGGGGGGGGGCAGTGTGTGGGGAGGGGACAGTGTGTGGGGAGGGGACAGTGTGGGGTGGGGGGGGGCAGTGTGTGGTGAGGGGACTGTGTGGGGGGGGCAGTGTCTGGGGGGGGGCAGTGTGTGGGGGGGGCAGTGTGTGGGGGAACAGTGTGTGGTGGGTGCAGTGTGTGGGGCGGGCAGTGTGTGTGGGGGGGCAGTGTGTGGGGAGGGGACAGTGTGGGGGGAGGGGACAGTGTGGGGGGAGGGGACAGTGTGGGGGGGGGACAGTGTGGGGGGGGAACAGTGTGGGGGGGGGGCAGTGTGTGGGGAGGGGACAGTGTGTGGGGAGGGGACAGTGTGGGGTGGGGGGGGCAGTGTGTGGGGAGGGGACAGTGTGGGGGGGGGGACAGTGTGGGGGGGCAGTATGTGGGGGGGGGGGCAGTGTGTGGGGAGGGGGCAGTGTGTGGGGGGGGCAGTGTGTGGGGGGCAGTGTGTGGGGGGGGGCAGTGTGTGGGGGGGGCAGTGTGTGGGGGGCAGTGTGTGGTGGGGGGGCTGTGTGGTGGGGGGGGCCATGTGTGGTGGGGGGGCAGTGTGTGGGGGGGGCAATGTGTGGGGGGGCAGTGTATGAGGGGGCAGTGTGTGGGGGGGTGGGCTGTGTGGGGAGGGGACAGTGTGTGGGGAAGGGACAGTGTGTGGGGAAGGGACAGTGTGTGGGGAAGGGACAGTGTGTGGGGGTGGGGGGCAGTGTGGGGGGGGACAGTGTGGGGGGGGGCAGTGCGGGGGGGGCAGTGTGTGCGGGGGGGGCAGTGTGTGGGGAGGGGACAGTGTGGGGGGGGCAGGGTGTGGGGAGGGGACAGTGTGGGGGGGGGGGCAGTGTGTGGTGAGGGGACAGTGTGGGGGGGCAGTGTGTGGGGGGGGCAGTGTGTGGGGATGGGACAGTGTGTGGGGGGGGCAGTGTGTGGGGGGGAACAGTGTGGGGGGGGCAGTGTTTGAAGGGGGGCAATGTTGGGGGGTGGGCAGTGTGTGGGGAGGGGACAGTGTGGGGGGGAGACAGTGTTGGGGGGGCAGTGTGGAGGGGGAAATGTGTGGGGAGGGGACAGTGTGGGAGGGGCAGTGTGGAGGGGGCAGTGTGTGGGGAGGGGACAGTGTGGGGGGGGGCAGTGTGTGGGGAGGGGACAGTGTGGGGGGGACAGTGTGTGTGGGGGGGACAGTGTGTGGGGGGTGACAGTATGTGGGGAGGGGACAGTGTGGGGGGAGGCAGTATGTGGGGAGGGGACAGTGTGGGGGGGGCAGTGTGTGTGTGGGGGGGCAGTGTGTGTGGGGTGGCAGTGTGTGGGGGGGGCAGTGTGTGGGGAGGGGGCAGTGTGTGGGGAGGGGGCAGTGTGTGTGGGGGGGCAGTGTGTGGGGAGGGGCAGTGCGTGGGGGGGGCAGTGCGTGGGGGGGCAGTGTGTGGTGTGGGGGGGCAGTGTGTGGTGGGGAGGGCAGTGTGTGGTGGGGGCAGTGTGTGTGGGGGGGCAGTGTGTGGGGGGGACAGTGTGTGGGGGGGCAGTGTGTGTGGGGGGGGGCAGTGTGTGTGGGGGGGCAGTGTGTGGGGGGGACAGTGTGTGGGGGGGTCAGTGTGTGGGGATGGGACAGTGTGTGGGGGGGGGGCAGTGTGTGGGGGGGGGGCAGTGTGTGGGGGGGGCAGTGTGTGGGGAGGGGACGTGTGGAGGGGGCAGTGTGTGGGGGGGGCAGTGTGTGGGGAGGGGACAGTGTGGGAGGGGGGCAGTGTGTGGGGAGGGGGGGCAGTGTGTGGGGAGGGGACAGTGTGGGGGGGACAGTGTGGGGGGAGGGGACAGTGTGAGGGGGCAGTGTGTGGGGGGGGCAGTGTGTGGGGGGGGGACAGTGTGGTGGGGGCAGTGTGTGGGGGGCAGTGTGTGGTGGGTGCAGTGTGTGGGGGGGGCAGTGTGTGTGGGGGGGCAGTGTGTGGGGAGGGGACAGTGTGGGGGGGGACAGTGTGGGGGGGGGACAGTGTGGGGGGGGGACAGTGTGGGGGGGGGCAGTGTGTGGGGAGGGGACAGTGTGTGGGGAGGGGACAGTGTGGGGTGGGGGGGGCAGTGTGTAGTGAGGGGACTGTGTGGGGGCAGTGTGTGGGGGGGGCAGTGTGTGGGGGGGGCAGTGTGTGGGGGGGCAGTGTGTGGTGGGTGCAGTGTGTGGGGGGGGCAGTGTGTGGGGAGGGGACAGTGTGGGGGGAGGGGACAGTGTGGGGGGAGGGGACAGTGTGGGGGGGGGACAGTGTGTGGGGGGGGGCAGTGTGTGGGGATGGGACAGTGTGTGGGGGGGGGCAGTGTGTGGGGGGGGACAGTGTGTGGGGGGGACAGTGTGGGAGGGGGGGGCAATGTGGGGGGGGCAGTGTGTGCGGGGGGGGCAGTGTGTGGGGAGGGGACAGTGTGGGGGGGCAGTGTGTGGGGAGGGGACAGTGTGGGGGGGCAGTGTGTGGGGGGGGCAGTGTGTGGGGGATGGGACAGTGTGTGGGGGGGGCAGTGTGTGGGGGGGACAGTGTGGGGGGGGGACAGTGTGGGGGGAGGGGACAGTGTGGGGGGGGGCAGTGTGTGGGGGGGGGCAATGTTGGGGGGGGGGCAGTGTGTGGGGAGGGGACAGTGTGGGGGGGAGACAGTGTTTGGGGGGCAGTGTGGAGGGGGAAATGTGTGGGGTGGGGACAGTGTGGGAGGGGCAGTGTGGAGGGGGCAGTGTGTGGGGAGGGGACAGTGTGGGGGGGGGGCAGTGTGTGGGGAGGGGACAGTGTGGGGGGGACATTGTGTGTGGGGGGGACAGTGTGTGGGGGGTGACAGTATGTGGGGAGGGGACAGTGTGGGGGGAGGCAGTATGTGGGGAGGGGACAGTGTGGGGGGGGCAGTGTGTGTGTGGGGGGGCAGTGTGTGTGGGGTGGCAGTGTGTGGGGGGGGCAGTGTGTGGGGAGGGGGCAGTGTGTGGGGAGGGGGCAGTGTGTGGGGAGGGGGCAGTGTGTGTGGGGGGGCAGTGTGTGGGGAGGGGCAGTGCGTGGGGGGGCAGTGCGTGGGGGGGCAGTGTGTGGTGTGGGGGGGCAGTGTGTGGTGGGGAGGGCAGTGTGTGGTGGGGGGCAGTGTGTGGGGAGGGGACAGTGTGTGGGGGGGGACAGTGTGTGGGGAGGGGACAGTGTGTGGGGGGGACAGTGTGTGGGGGGGGGGGGCAGTGTGTGGGGGGGGGGCAGTGTGTGGGGTGGGGACAGTGTGGGGGGGCAATGTGTGGGGGGGCAGTGTATGGGGGGGCAGTGTGTGGGGAGGGGACAGTGTGTGGGGAAGGGACAGTGTGTGGGGGGGGACAGTGTGTGGGGAGGGGACAGTGTGGGGGGGCAGTGTGTGGGGAGGGGACAGTGTGGGGGGCGCAGTGTGGAGGGAGCAGTGTGTCGGGGGGGACAGTGTGTGGGGCGGGGCAGTGTGTGTGGGGGGGCAGTGTGTGGTGGGGGCAGTGTGTGAGGTGGGGGCAGTGTGTGGGGAGGGGACAGTGTGGGAGGGGGGGGCAGTGTGTGGGGAGGGGGGGCAGTGTGTGGGGAGGGGACAGTGTGGGGGGGGCAGTGTGGGGGTGGGGACAGTGTGAGGGGGCAGTGTGTGGGGGGGGCAGTGTGTGTGGGGGGGCAGTGTGTGGGGAGGGGACAGTGTGGGGGGGGGACGGGACAGTGTGGGGGGGGAACAGTGTGGATGGGGGGCAGTGTGTGGGGAGGGGACAGTGTGTGGGGAGGGGACAGTGTGGGGTGGGGGGGGGCAGTATGTGGGGGTGGCAGTGTGTGGGGAGGGGGCAGTGTGTGGGGGGGGGGCAGTGTGTGGGGGGGGGCAGTGTGTGGGGGGGGCAGTGTGTGGGGGGGGGCAGTGTGTGGGGGGGGCAGTGTGTGGGGGGCAGTGTGTGGTGGGGGGGCTGTGTGGTGGGGGGGGGCCATGTGTGGTGGGGGGGCAGTGTGTGGGGGGGGCAATGTGTGGGGGGGCAGTGTATGAGGGGGCAGTGTGTGGGGGGGTGGGCAGTGTGTGGGGAGGGGACAGTGTGTGGGGAAGGGACAGTGTGTGGGGAAGGGACAGTGTGTGGGGAAGGGACAGTGTGTGGGGGTGGGGGGGCATTGTGTGGGGGGGGACAGTGTGTGGGGGGGACAGTGTGGGAGGGGGGGGCAGTGTGGGGGGGGCAGTGTGTGCGGGGGGGGCAGTGTGTGGGGAGGGGACAGTGTGGGGGGGCAGTGTGTGGGGAGGGGACAGTGTGGGGGGGGCAGTGTGTGGGGAGGGGACAGTGTGGGGGGGGCAGTGTGTGGGGATGGGACAGTGTGTGGGGGGGCAGTGTGTGGGGGGGACAGTGTGGGGGGAGGGGACAGTGTGGGGGGGCAGTGTGTGGGGGGGGGGCAATGTTGGGGGGGGGACAGTGTGTGGGAGGGGACAGTGTGGGGGGGAGACAGTGTTGGGGGGGCAGTGTGGAGGGGGAAATGTGTGGGGAGGGGACAGTGTGGGAGGGGCAGTGTGGAGGGGGCAGTGTGTGGGGAGGGGACAGTGTGGGGGGGGGCAGTGTGTGGGGAGGGGACAGTGTGGGAGGGGGGGGTGGGGGGGACAGTGTGTGGGGGTGGGGTGACAGTATGTGGGGAGGGGACAGTGTGGGGGGAGGCAGTATGTGGGGAGGGGACAGTGTGGGGGGGGCAGTGTGTGGGGGGGGGACAGTGTGTGGGGAGGGGGCAGTGTGGGGGGGGCAGTGTGTGGGGGGGGGACAGTGTGGGGGGGGCAGTGTGTGGGGGGGGACAGTGTGTGTGGGGTGGCAGTGTGTGGGGGGGGCAGTGTGTGGGAGGGGGCAGTGTGTGGGGAGGGGGCAGTGTGTGTGGGGGGGCAGTGTGTGGGGAGGGGCAGTGCGTGGGGGGGGCAGTGCGTGGGGGGGCAGTGTGTGGTGTGGGGGGGCAGTGTGTGGTGGGGAGGGCAGTGTGTGGTGGGGGCAGTGTGTGGTGGGGGGCAGTGTGTGGTGGGGGGCAGTGTGTGGTGGGGGGCAGTGTGTGGGGGAGGCAGTGTGTGTGGGGGGGCAGTGTGTGTGGGGGGACAGTGTGTGGGGGGGTCAGTGTGTGGGGATGGGACAGTGTGTGGTGGGGGGGCAGTGTGTGGGGGGGGCAGTGTGTGGGGAGGGGACGTGTGGAGGGGGCAGTGTGTGGGGAGGGGACAGTGTGGGGGGGGGGGCAGTGTGTGGGGGGGGCAGTGTGTGGGGAGGGGACAGTGTGGGGGGGGCAGTGTGTGGTGGGGGGACAGTGTGGGGGGAGGGGACAGTGTGGGGGGAGGGGACAGTGTGGGGGGGGCAGTGTGTGGGGGGGTAATGTGTGGGGAGGGGACAGTGTGGGGGGGCAGTGTGTGGGGGGGGGACAGTGTGGTGGGGGCAGTGTGTGGGGGGGGCATTGTGGGGGGGGCAGTGTGTGGAGGGGGGCAGTGTGTGGGGATGGGACAGTGTGGGGGGGGCAGAGTGTGCGGAGGGGACAGTGTGTGGGGGGGCAGTGTGTGGGGAGGGGACAGTGTGTGGGGGGGGGACAGTGTGGGGGGGACAGTGTGGGGGGAGGGGACAGTGTGAGGGGGCAGTGTGTGGGGGGGGGACAGTGTGGTGGGGGCAGTGTGTGGGGGGCAGTGTGTGGTGGGTGCAGTGTGTGGGGGGGGCAGTGTGTGTGGGGGGGCAGTGTGTGGGGAGGGGACAGTGTGGGGGGGGACAGTGTGGGGGGGGGACAGTGTGGGGGGGGACAGTGTGGGGGGGGCAGTGTGTGGGGAGGGGACAGTGTGTGGGGAGGGGACAGTGTGGGGTGGGGGGGGGCAGTGTGTAGTGAGGGGACTGTGTGGGGGCAGTGTGTGGGGGGGCAGTGTGTGGGGGGGGCAGTGTGTGGGGGGGCAGTGTGTGGTGGGTGCAGTGTGTGGGGGGGGCAGTGTGTGTGGGGGGGCAGTGTGTGGGGAGGGGACAGTGTAGGGGGAGGGGACAGTGTGGGGGGGGGGACAGTGTGTGGGGGGGGGCAGTGTGTGGGGATGGGACAGTGTGTGGGGGGGGGGGCAGTGTGTGGGGGGGGACAGTGTGTGGGGGGGGACAGTGTGGGAGGGGGAGGCAATATGGGGGGGGCAGTGTGTGCGGGGGGGGCAGTGTGTGGGGAGGGGACAGTGTGGGGGGGGCAGTGTGTGGGGAGGGGACAGTGTGGGGGGGGCAGTGTGTGGGGAGGGGACAGTGTGGGGGGGCAGTGTGTGGGGGGGGCAGTGTGTGGGGATGGGACAGTGTGTGGGGGGGGCAGTGTGTGGGGGGGACAGTGTGGGGGGAGGGGACAGTGTGGGGGGGGCAGTGTGTGGGGGGGGGCAATGTTGGGGGGGGGCAGTGTGTGGGGAGGGGACAGTGTGGGGGGGAGACAGTGTTTGGGGGGCAGTGTGGAGGGGGAAATGTGTGGGGTGGGGACAGTGTGGGAGGGCAGTGTGGAGGGGGCAGTGTGTGGGGAGGGGACAGTGTGGGGGGGGGGCAGTGTGTGGGGAGGGGACAGTGTGGGGGGGACAGTGTGTGTGGGGGGGACAGTGTGTGGGGGGGGGACAGTATGTGGGGAGGGGACAGTGTGGGGGGAGGCAGTATGTGGGGAGGGGACAGTGTGGGGGGGGCAGTGTGTGTGTGGGGGGGCAGTGTGTGTGGGGTGGCAGTGTGTGGGGGTGGCAGTGTGTGGGGAGGGGGCAGTGTGTGGGGAGGGGGCAGTGTGTGGGGAGGGGGCAGTGTGTGTGGGGGGGCAGTGTGTGGGGAGGGGCAGTGCGTGGGGGGGCAGTGCGTGGGGGGGCAGTGTATGGTGTGGGGGGGCAGTGTGTGGTGGGGAGGGCAGTGTGTGGTGGGGGGCAGTGTGTGGGGAGGGGACAGTGTGTGGGGGGGACAGTGTGTGGGGAGGGGACAGTGTGTGGGGGGGGACAGTGTGTGGGGGGGGGGGGGGCAGTGTGTGGGGATGGGACAGTGTGTGGGGGGGGGGGCAGTGTGTGGGGTGGGGACAGTGTGGGGGGGCAATGTGTGGGGGGGCAGTGTATGGGGGGGCAGTGTGTGGGGAGGGGACAGTGTGTGGGGAAGGGACAGTGTGTGAGGGGGGACAGTGTGTGGGGAGGGGACAGTGTGGGGGGGCAGTGTGTGGGGAGGGGACAGTGTGGGGGGGGCAGTGTGGAGGGGCAGTGTGTCGGGGGGGACAGTGTGTGGGGGGGGGCAGTGTGTGGTGGGGGCAGTGTGTGAGGTGGGGGCAGTGTGTGGGGAGGGGGCAGTGTGGGAGGGGGGGCAGTGTGTGGGGAGGGGGGGCAGTGTGTGGGGAGGGGACAGTGTGGGGGGGGCAGTGTGGGGGTGGGGACAGTGTGAGGGGGCAGTGTGTGGGGGGGGCAGTGTGTGGTGGGGGGGCAGTGTGTGGGGGAGGCAGTGTGTGTGGGGGGGCAGTGTGTGTGGGGCGGCAGTGTGTGTGGGGGGACAGTGTGTGGGGGGGTCAGTGTGTGGGGATGGGACAGTGTGTGGGGGGGGGGCAGTGTGTGGGGGGGGGCAGTGTGTGGGGGGGGCAGTGTGTGGGGAGGGGACGTGTGGAGGGGGCAGTGTGTGGGGAGGGGACAGTGTGGGGGGGGGGGCAGTGTGTGGGGAGGGGGGGCAGTGTGTGGGGAGGGGACAGTGTGAGGGGGCAGTGTGTGGGGGGGGCAGTGTGTGGGGGGGGGACAGTGTGGTGGGGGCAGTGTGTGGGGGGGCAGTGTGTGGTGGGTGCAGTGTGTGGGGGGGCAGTGTGTGTGGGGGGGCAGTGTGTGGGGAGGGGACAGTGTGGGGGGGGCAGTGTGTGTGTGGGGGGGCAGTGTGTGTGGGGTGGCAGTGTGTGGGGGGGGCAGTGTGTGGGGAGGGGGCAGTGTGTGGGGAGGGGGCAGTGTGTGTGGGGGGGCAGTGTGTGGGGAGGGGCAGTGCGTGGGGGGGGCAGTGCATGGGGGGGCAGTGTGTGGTGTGGGGGGGCAGTGTGTGGTGGGGAGGGCAGTGTGTGGTGGGGGGCAGTGTGTGGTGGGGGGCAGTGTGTGGGGGAGGCAGTGTGTGTGGGGGGGCAGTGTGTGTGGGGGGGCAGTGTGTGGGGGGGACAGTGTGTGGGGGGGTCAGTGTGTGGGGATGGGACAGTGTGTGGGGGGGGGGCAGTGTGTGGGGAGGGGACGTGTGGAGGGGGCAGTGTGTGGGGAGGGGACAGTGTGGGGGGGGGCAGTGTGTGGGGGGGGCAGTGTGTGGGGAGGGGACAGTGTGGGAGGGGGGGCAGTGTGTGGGGAGGGGGGGCAGTGTGTGGGGAGGGGACAGTGTGGGGGGGACAGTGTGGGGGGAGGGGACAGTGTGAGGGGGCAGTGTGTGGGGGGGGCAGTGTGTGGGGGGGGGGGACAGTGTGGTGGGGGCAGTGTGTGGGGGGGCAGTGTGTGGTGGGTGCAGTGTGTGGGGGGGGCAGTGTGTGTGGGGGGGCAGTGTGTGGGGAGGGGACAGTGTGGGGGGGGACAGTGTGGGGGGGGGACAGTGTGGGGGGGGGGACAGTGTGGGGGGGGGCAGTGTGTGGGGAGGGGACAGTGTGTGGGGAGGGGACAGTGTGGGGTGGGGGGGGGCAGTGTGTAGTGAGGGGACTGTGTGGGGGCAGTGTGTGGGGGGGGCAGTGTGTGGGGGGGGCAGTGTGTGGGGGGGCAGTGTGTGGTGGGTGCAGTGTGTGGGGGGGGCAGTGTGTGTGGGGGGGCAGTGTGGGGGGAGGGGACAGTGTGGGGGGAGGGGACAGTGTGGGGGGGGGGACAGTGTGTGGGGGGGGGGCAGTGTGTGGGGATGGGACAGTGTGTGGGGGGGGGCAGTGTGTGGGGGGGGACAGTGTGTGGGGGGGGACAGTGTGGGAGGGGGGGGCAATGTGGGGGGGGCAGTGTGTGCGGGGGGGGCAGTGTGTGGGGAGGGGACAGTGTGGGGGGGGCAGTGTGTGGGGAGGGGACAGTGTGGGGGGGGCAGTGTGTGGGGAGGGGACAGTGTGGGGGGGCAGTGTGTGGGGGGGGCAGTGTGTGGGGATGGGACAGTGTGTGGGGGGGGCAGTGTGTGGGGGGGACAGTGTGGGGGGGGGACAGTGTGGGGGGAGGGGACAGTGTGGGGGGGCAGTGTGTGGGGGGGGGCAATGTTGGGGGGGGGCAGTGTGTGGGGAGGGGACAGTGTGGGGGGGAGACAGTGTTTGGGGGGCAGTGTGGAGGGGGAAATGTGTGGGGTGGGGACAGTGTGGGAGGGGCAGTGTGGAGGGGGCAGTGTGTGGGGAGGGGACAGTGTGGGGGGGGGGCAGTGTGTGGGGAGGGGACAGTGTGGGGGGGACATTGTGTGTGGGGGGGACAGTGTGTGGGGGGTGACAGTATGTGGGGAGGGGACAGTGTGGGGGGAGGCAGTATGTGGGGAGGGGACAGTGTGGGGGGGGGCAGTGTGTGTGTGGGGGGGCAGTGTGTGTGGGGTGGCAGTGTGTGGGGGGGGCAGTGTGTGGGGAGGGGGCAGTGTGTGGGGAGGGGGCAGTGTGTGGGGAGGGGGCAGTGTGTGTGGGGGGCAGTGTGTGGGGAGGGGCAGTGCGTGGGGGGGCAGTGCGTGGGGGGGCAGTGTGTGGTGTGGGGGGGCAGTGTGTGGTGGGGAGGGCAGTGTGTGGTGGAGGGCAGTGTGTGGGGAGGGGACAGTGTGTGGGGGGGGACAGTGTGTGGGGAGGGGACAGTGTGTGGGGAGGGGACAGTGTGTGGGGGGGGACAGTGTGTGGGGGGGGGGGGCAGTGTGTGGGGATGGGACAGTGTGTGGGGGGGGCAGTGTGTGGGGTGGGGACAGTGTGGGGGGGCAATGTGTGGGGGGGCAGTGTATGGGGGGGCAGTGTGTGGGGAGGGGACAGTGTGTGGGGAAGGGACAGTGTGTGGGGGGGGACAGTGTGTGGGGAGGGGACAGTGTGGGGGGGCAGTGTGTGGGGAGGGGACAGTGTGGGGGGCGCAGTGTGGAGGGAGCAGTGTGTCGGGGGGGACAGTGTGTGGGGCGGGGCAGTGTGTGTGGGGGGGCAGTGTGTGGTGGGGGCAGTGTGTGAGGTGGGGGCAGTGTGTGGGGAGGGGCAGTGTGGGAGGGGGGGGCAGTGTGTGGGGAGGGGGGGCAGTGTGTGGGGAGGGGACAGTGTGGGGGGGGCAGTGTGGGGGTGGGGACAGTGTGAGGGGGCAGTGTGTGGGGGGGGCAGTGTGTGGGGAGGGGACAGTGTGGGGGGGGGGACGGGACAGTGTAGGGGGGGAACAGTGTGGATGGGGGGCAGTGTGTGGGGAGGGGACAGTGTGTGGGGAGGGGACAGTGTGGGGTGGGGGGGGCAGTGTGGGGGGGCAGTATGTGGGGGGGGCAGTGTGTGGGGAGTGGGCAGTGTGTGGGGGGGGGCAGTGTGTGGGGGGGGGGCAGTGTGTGGGGGGGGCAGTGTGTGGGGGGCAGTGTGTGGTGGGGGGGCTGTGTGGTGGGGGGGGGCCATGTGTGGTGGGGGGGCAGTGTGTGGGGGGGGCAATGTGTGGGGGGGCAGTGTATGAGGGGGCAGTGTGTGGGGGGGTGGGCAGTGTGTGGGGAGGGGACAGTGTGTGGGGAAGGGACAGTGTGTGGGGAAGGGACAGTGTGTGGGGAAGGGACAGTGTGTGGGGGTGGGGGGGCATTGTGTGGGGGGGGACAGTGTGTGGGGGGGGACAGTGTGGGAGGGGGGGGCAGTGTGGGGGGGGCAGTGTGTGGGGATGGGACAGTGTGTGGGGGGGGCAGTGTGTGGGGAGGGGACAGTGGGGGGGACATTGTGTGTGGGGGGGACAGTGTGTGGGGGGTGACAGTATGTGGGGAGGGGACAGTGTGGGGGGAGGCAGTATGTGGGGAGGGGACAGTGTGGGGGGGGGCAGTGTGTGTGTGGGGGGGCAGTGTGTGTGGGGTGGCAGTGTGTGGGGGGGGCAGTGTGTGGGGAGGGGGCAGTGTGTGGGGAGGGGGCAGTGTGTGGGGAGGGGGCAGTGTGTGTGGGGGGGCAGTGTGTGGGGAGGGGCAGTGCGTGGGGGGGCAGTGCGTGGGGGGGCAGTGTGTGGTGTGGGGGGGCAGTGTGTGGTGGGGAGGGCAGTGTGTGGTGGGGGGCAGTGTGTGGGGAGGGGACAGTGTGTGGGGGGGGACAGTGTGTGGGGAGGGGACAGTGTGTGGGGGGGGACAGTGTGTGGGGGGGGGGGGCAGTGTGTGGGGATGGGACAGTGTGTGGGGGGGGCAGTGTGTGGGGTGGGGACAGTGTGGGGGGGCAATGTGTGGGGGGGCAGTGTATGGGGGGGCAGTGTGTGGGGAGGGGACAGTGTGTGGGGAAGGGACAGTGTGTGGGGGGGGACAGTGTGTGGGGAGGGGACAGTGTGGGGGGGCAGTGTGTGGGGAGGGGACAGTGTGGGGGGCGCAGTGTGGAGGGAGCAGTGTGTCGGGGGGGACAGTGTGTGGGGCGGGGCAGTGTGTGTGGGGGGGCAGTGTGTGGTGGGGGCAGTGTGTGAGGTGGGGGCAGTGTGTGGGGAGGGGCAGTGTGGGAGGGGGGGGCAGTGTGTGGGGAGGGGGGGCAGTGTGTGGGGAGGGGACAGTGTGGGGGGGGCAGTGTGGGGGTGGGGACAGTGTGAGGGGGCAGTGTGTGGGGGGGGCAGTGTGTGGGGAGGGGACAGTGTGGGGGGGGGACGGGACAGTGTAGGGGGGGAACAGTGTGGATGGGGGGCAGTGTGTGGGGAGGGGACAGTGTGTGGGGAGGGGACAGTGTGGGGTGGGGGGGGCAGTGTGGGGGGCAGTATGTGGGGGGGGCAGTGTGTGGGGAGTGGGCAGTGTGTGGGGGGGGGCAGTGTGTGGGGGGGGGGCAGTGTGTGGGGGGGGCAGTGTGTGGGGGGCAGTGTGTGGTGGGGGGGCTGTGTGGTGGGGGGGGGCCATGTGTGGTGGGGGGGCAGTGTGTGGGGGGGGCAATGTGTGGGGGGGCAGTGTATGAGGGGGCAGTGTGTGGGGGGGTGGACAGTGTGTGGGGAGGGGACAGTGTGTGGGGAAGGGACAGTGTGTGGGGAAGGGACAGTGTGTGGGGAAGGGACAGTGTGTGGGGGTGGGGGGGCATTGTGTGGGGGGGGACAGTGTGTGGGGGGGGACAGTGTGGGAGGGGGGGGCAGTGTGGGGGGGGCAGTGTGTGGGGATGGGACAGTGTGTGGGGGGGGCAGTGTGTGGGGGGGACAGTGTGGGGGGAGGGGACAGTGTGGGGGGGGCAGTGTGTGGGGGGGGGCAATGTTGGGGGGGGGACAGTGTGTGGGGAGGGGACAGTGTGGGGGGGAGACAGTGTTGGGGGGGCAGTGTGGAGGGGGAAATGTGTGGGGAGGGGACAGTGTGGGAGGGGCAGTGTGGAGGGGGCAGTGTGTGGGGAGGGGACAGTGTGGGGGGGGCAGTGTGTGGGGAGGGGACAGTGTGGGGGGGACAGTGTGTGTGGGGGGGACAGTGTGTGGGGGGTGACAGTATGTGGGGAGGGGACAGTGTGGGGGGAGGCAGTATGTGGGGAGGGGACAGTGTGGGGGGGGCAGTGTGTGGGGGGGGGACAGTGTGTGGGGAGGGGGCAGTGTGGGGGGGGCAGTGTGTGGGGGGGAGACAGTGTGGGGGGGGCAGTGTGTGGGGGGGGACAGTGTGTGGGGGGGCAGTGTGTGTGGGGTGGCAGTGTGTGGGGGGGGCAGTGTGTGGGGAGGGGGCAGTGTGTGGGGAGGGGGCAGTGTGTGGGGAGGGGGCAGTGTGTGGGGAGGGGGCAGTGTGTGTGGGGGGGCAGTGTGTGGGGAGGGCAGTGCGTGGGGGGGGCAGTGCGTGGGGGGGCAGTGTGTGGTGTGGGGGGGCAGTGTGTGGTGGGGAGGGCAGTGTGTGGTGGGGGGCAGTGTGTGGTGGGGGGCAGTGTGTGGGGGAGGCAGTGTGTGTGGGGGGGCAGTGTGTGTGGGGGGACAGTGTGTGGGGGGGTCAGTGTGTGGGGATGGGACAGTGTGTGGTGGGGGGGCAGTGTGTGGGGGGGGCAGTGTGTGGGGAGGGGACGTGTGGAGGGGGCAGTGTGTGGGGAGGGGACAGTGTGGGGGGGGGGGGCAGTGTGTGGGGGGGGCAGTGTGTGGGGAGGGGACAGTGTGGGGGGGGCAGTGTGTGGTGGGGGGACAGTGTGGGGGGAGGGGACAGTGTGGGGGGAGGGGACAGTGTGGGGGGGGCAGTGTGTGGGGGGGGGACAGTGTGGGGGGGCAGTGTGTGGGGGGGGGACAGTGTGGTGGGGGCAGTGTGTGGGGGGGGCATTGTGGGGGGGGCAGTGTGTGGAGGGGGGCAGTGTGTGGGGATGGGACAGTGTGGGGGGGGCAGAGTGTGCGGAGGGGACAGTGTGTGGGGGGCAGTGTGTGGGGAGGGGACAGTGTGTGGGGGGGGGACAGTGTGGGGGGGACAGTGTGGGGGGAGGGGACAGTGTGAGGGGGCAGTGTGTGGGGGGGGCAGTGTGTGGGGGGGGGACAGTGTGGTGGGGGCAGTGTGTGGGGGGGCAGTGTGTGGTGGGTGCAGTGTGTGGGGGGGGCAGTGTGTGTGGGGGGGCAGTGTGTGGGGAGGGGACAGTGTGGGGGGGGACAGTGTGGGGGGGGACAGTGTGGGGGGGGGCAGTGTGTGGGGAGGGGACAGTGTGGGGTGGGGGGGGGGGCAGTGTGTAGTGAGGGGACTGTGTGGGGGCAGTGTGTGGGGGGGGCAGTGTGTGGGGGGGGCAGTGTGTGGGGGGGCAGTGTGTGGTGGGTGCAGTGTGTGGGGGGGGCAGTGTGTGTGGGGGGGCAGTGTGTGGGGAGGGGACAGTGTAGGGGGAGGGGACAGTGTGGGGGGGGGACAGTGTGTGTGGGGGGGGGGCAGTGTGTGGGGATGGGACAGTGTGTGGGGGGGGGGCAGTGTGTGGGGGGGGACAGTGTGTGGGGGGGGACAGTGTGGGAGGGGGAGGCAATATGGGGGGGGCAGTGTGTGGGGAGGGGACAGTGTGGGGGGGGCAGTGTGTGGGGAGGGGACAGTGTGGGGGGGGCAGTGTGTGGGGAGGGGACAGTGTGGGGGGGCAGTGTGTGGGGGGGGCAGTGTGTGGGGATGGGACAGTGTGTGGGGGGGGGCAGTGTGTGGGGGGGACAGTGTGGGGGGAGGGGACAGTGTGGGGGGGGCAGAGTGTGGGGGGGGGCAATGTTGGGGGGGGGCAGTGTGTGGGGAGGGGACAGTGTGGGGGGGAGACAGTGTTTGGGGGCAGTGTGGAGGGGGAAATGTGTGGGGTGGGGACAGTGTGGGAGGGGCAGTGTGGAGGGGGCAGTGTGTGGGGAGGGGACAGTGTGGGGGGGGGGCAGTGTGTGGGGAGGGGACAGTGTGGGGGGGCAGTGTGTGTGGGGGGGACAGTGTGTGGGGGGGGACAGTATGTGGGGAGGGGACAGTGTGGGGGGAGGCAGTATGTGGGGAGGGGACAGTGTGGGGGGGGCAGTGTGTGTGTGGGGGGGCAGTGTGTGTGGGGTGGCAGTGTGTGGGGGTGGCAGTGTGTGGGGAGGGGGCAGTGTGTGGGGAGGGGGCAGTGTGTGGGGAGGGGGCAGTGTGTGTGGGGGGGCAGTGTGTGGGGAGGGGACAGTGTGTGGGGAAGGGACAGTGTGTGGGGGGGGACAGTGTGTGGGGAGGGGACAGTGTGGGGGGGCAGTGTGTGGGGGAGGGGACAGTGTGGGGGGCGCAGTGTGGAGGGAGCAGTGTGTCGGGGGGGACAGTGTGTGGGGCGGGGCAGTGTGTGTGGGGGGGCAGTGTGTGGTGGGGGCAGTGTGTGAGGTGGGGGCAGTGTGTGGGGAGGGGCAGTGTGGGAGGGGGGGGCAGTGTGTGGGGAGGGGGGGCAGTGTGTGGGGAGGGGACAGTGTGGGGGGGGCAGTGTGGGGGTGGGGACAGTGTGAGGGGGCAGTGGTGTGGGGGGGCAGTGTGTGGGGAGGGGACAGTGTGGGGGGGGACGGGACAGTGTAGGGGGGGAACAGTGTGGATGGGGGGCAGTGTGTGGGGAGGGGACAGTGTGTGGGGAGGGGACAGTGTGGGTGGGGGGGGCAGTGTGGGGGGCAGTATGTGGGGGGGCAGTGTGTGGGGAGTGGGCAGTGTGTGGGGGGGGGCAGTGTGTGGGGGGGGGGCAGTGTGTGGGGGGGGCAGTGTGTGGGGGGCAGTGTGTGGTGGGGGGGCTGTGTGGTGGGGGGGGGGCCATGTGTGGTGGGGGGGCAGTGTGTGGGGGGGGCAATGTGTGGGGGGGCAGTGTATGAGGGGGCAGTGTGTGGGGGGGTGGGCAGTGTGTGGGGAGGGGACAGTGTGTGGGGAAGGGACAGTGTGTGGGGAAGGGACAGTGTGTGGGGAAGGGACAGTGTGTGGGGGTGGGGGGGCATTGTGTGGGGGGGACAGTGTGTGGGGGGGGACAGTGTGGGAGGGGGGGGCAGTGTGGGGGGGGCAGTGTGTGGGGATGGGACAGTGTGTGGGGGGGCAGTGTGTGGGGAGGGGACAGTGTGGGGGGGACATTGTGTGTGGGGGGGACAGTGTGTGGGGGGTGACAGTATGTGGGGAGGGGACAGTGTGGGGGGAGGCAGTATGTGGGGAGGGGACAGTGTGGGGGGGGGCAGTGTGTGTGTGGGGGGGCAGTGTGTGTGGGGTGGCAGTGTGTGGGGGGGGCAGTGTGTGGGGGAGGGGGCAGTGTGTGGGGAGGGGGCAGTGTGTGGGGAGGGGGCAGTGTGTGTGGGGGGGCAGTGTGTGGGGAGGGGCAGTGCGTGGGGGGGCAGTGCGTGGGGGGGCAGTGTGTGGTGTGGGGGGGCAGTGTGTGGTGGGGAGGGCAGTGTGTGGTGGGGGGCAGTGTGTGGGGAGGGGACAGTGTGTGGGGGGGGACAGTGTGTGGGGAGGGGACAGTGTGTGGGGGGGGACAGTGTGTGGGGGGGGGGGGGCAGTGTGTGGGGATGGGACAGTGTGTGGGGGGGGCAGTGTGTGGGGTGGGGACAGTGTGGGGGGGCAATGTGTGGGGGGCAGTGTATGGGGGGGCAGTGTGTGGGGAGGGGACAGTGTGTGGGGAAGGGACAGTGTGTGGGGGGGGGACAGTGTGTGGGGAGGGGACAGTGTGGGGGGGCAGTGTGTGGGGAGGGGACAGTGTGGGGGGCGCAGTGTGGAGGGAGCAGTGTGTCGGGGGGGACAGTGTGTGGGGCGGGGGCAGTGTGTGTGGGGGGGCAGTGTGTGGTGGGGGCAGTGTGTGAGGTGGGGGCAGTGTGTGGGGAGGGGCAGTGTGGGAGGGGGGGCAGTGTGTGGGGAGGGGGGGCAGTGTGTGGGGAGGG
Organism: Pristiophorus japonicus; assembly: GCF_044704955.1. NCBI lineage: Eukaryota > Metazoa > Chordata > Chondrichthyes > Pristiophoridae > Pristiophorus > Pristiophorus japonicus. The sequence goes on from NW_027252750.1 coordinate 20,463, forward strand.
GACAGTGTGGGGGGGGCAGTGTGGGGGTGGGGACAGTGTGAGGGGGCAGTGTGTGGGGGGGGCAGTGTGTGGGGAGGGGACAGTGTGGGGGGGGGACGGGACAGTGTAGGGGGGGAACAGTGTGGATGGGGGGCAGTGTGTGGGGAGGGGACAGTGTGTGGGGAGGGGACAGTGTGGGGTGGGGGGGGCAGTGTGGGGGGCAGTATGTGGGGGGGGCAGTGTGTGGGGAGTGGGCAGTGTGTGGGGGGGGGGCAGTGTGTGGGGGGGGGGCAGTGTGTGGGGGGGGCAGTGTGTGGGGGGCAGTGTGTGGTGGGGGGGCTGTGTGGTGGGGGGGGGCCATGTGTGGTGGGGGGGCAGTGTGTGGGGGGGCAATGTGTGGGGGGGCAGTGTATGAGGGGGCAGTGTGTGGGGGGGTGGGCAGTGTGTGGGGAGGGGACAGTGTGTGGGGAAGGGACAGTGTGTGGGGAAGGGACAGTGTGTGGGGAAGGGACAGTGTGTGGGGGTGGGGGGGCATTGTGTGGGGGGGGACAGTGTGTGGGGGGGGACAGTGTGGGAGGGGGGGGCAGTGTGGGGGGGGCAGTGTGTGGGGATGGGACAGTGTGTGGGGGGGGCAGTGTGTGGGGGGGACAGTGTGGGGGGAGGGGACAGTGTGGGGGGGGCAGTGTGTGGGGGGGGGCAATGTTGGGGGGGGGACAGTGTGTGGGGAGGGGACAGTGTGGGGGGGAGACAGTGTTGGGGGGGCAGTGTGGAGGGGGAAATGTGTGGGGAGGGGACAGTGTGGGAGGGGCAGTGTGGAGGGGGCAGTGTGTGGGGAGGGGACAGTGTGGGGGGGGGCCAGTGTGTGGGGAGGGGACAGTGTGGGGGGGGACAGTGTGTGTGGGGGGGACAGTGTGGGGACAGTGTGTGGGGGGTGACAGTATGTGGGGAGGGGACAGTGTGGGGGGAGGCAGTATGTGGGGAGGGGACAGTGTGGGGGGGGCAGTGTGTGGGGGGGGGACAGTGTGTGGGGAGGGGGCAGTGTGGGGGGGGCCAGTGTGTGGGGGGGGGACAGTGTGGGGGGGGCAGTGTGTGGGGGGGGACAGTGTGTGGGGGGGCAGTGTGTGTGGGGTGGCAGTGTGTGGGGGGGGCAGTG
>NW_027252751.1:12500-17500 GCF_044704955.1 Pristiophorus japonicus
AAGGCCCGGTAAGGCGGCCGAATCTGACCTCATAGACTTCCACACAACGGGACTTTTGACTTTCCCGGCCGCGGGTGGCCTCCACCCGGCCTCAGCCATCAGCCCTGCCTGCCTCCAGCCGCCTTCTGGTTAATGAGTTATCCAGCCTGGCACTTCGGTTGCGCCAGCGAGACCAAGTCTCGGCTTTGGTTAATGATTTGAGCCGAACCGACCTGCCCCCCGCCACCGCGGGCTGAACTCGGCAAGGTCTGCCGATTTCCCGACTCCTTTCGGGGCCTAATCGGGTCGCGCGAGCCGCCTGGCGCGATCGGGGCCCATGCCCCGGCCTCTGCCAGGCCTCGGGCAGCCGCTTTTGAAGCCCGACCAAAAACCCGAAAAATGGGCAAAAAGGGAATAAATTCCCGCCCAAAAAGGGTGAATAGTCGGTTGGGCGGCAGCCCTGGTCGGTCTCTGCAGACCTGGAGGCTCGAGACGTTTGTTTGGAAAACTCACCAAGTCTCGATTCTGCCACCTCCTACCTCTGTGCAGATACCCCGCCAACCCCCAAGGACAGAAATGACAAGTGTCAAGTTGGCGGGGCGTCGGGCCACCTGCTGCCGGCCATGAGCATCCAAATCCCCGCAAAAGGGGCATTTTCATTTCTTCATCGGGACTTCCGGCAATTTCCAAGGTTCAACTCATTAACGTTGTTCGCAGACACTTGCCAGAAAATGCAAGTGGCCACTTTGCCGGGCCGACTCGCTTGCCCAAGCGGGAAACCATCAACCGAAGGCCCGGTAAGGCGGCCGAATCTGACCTCATAGACTTCCACACAACGGGACTTTTGACTTTCCCGGCCGCGGGTGGCCTCCACCCGGCCTCAGCCATCAGCCCTGCCTGCCTCCAGCCGCCTTCTGGTTAATGAGTTATCCAGCCTGGCACTTCGGTTGCGCCAGCGAGACCAAGTCTCGGCTTTGGTTAATGATTTGAGCCGAACCGACCTGCCCCCCGCCCCCCCCGGGCTGAACTCGGGCAGGTCTGCCGATTTCCCGACTCCTTTCGGGGCCTAATCGGGTCGCGCGAGCCGCCTGGCGCGATCGGGGACCATGCCCCGGCCTCTGCCAGGCCTCGGGCAGCCGCTTTTGAAGCCCGACCAAAAACCCGAAAAATGGGCAAAAAGGGAATAAATTCCCGCCCAAAAAGAGTGAATAGTCGGTTGGGCGGCAGCCCTGGTCGGTCTCTGCAGACCTGGAGGCTCGAGACGTTTGTTTGGAAAACTCACCAAGTCTCGATTCTGCCACCTCCTACCTCTGTGCAGATACCCCGCCAACCCCCAAGGACAGAAATGACAAGTGTCAAGTTGGCGGGGCGTCGGGCCACCTGCTGCCGGCCATGAGCATCCAAATCCCCGCAAAAGGGGCATTTTCATTTCTTCATCGGGACTTCCGGCAATTTCCGAGGTTCAACTCATTAACGTTGTTCGCAGACACTTGCCAGAAAATGCAAGTGGCCACTTTGCCGGGCCGACTCGCTTGCCCAAGCGGGAAACCATCAACCGAAGGCCCGGTAAGGCGGCCGAATCTGACCTCATAGACTTCCACACAACGGGACTTTTGACTTTCCCGGCCGCGGGTGGCCTCCACCCGGCCTCAGCCATCAGCCCTGCCTGCCTCCAGCCGCCTTCTGGTTAATGAGTTATCCAGCCTGGCACTTCGGTTGCGCCAGCGAGACCAAGTCTCGGCTTTGGTTAATGATTTGAGCCGAACCGACCTGCCCCCCGCCACCGCGGGCTGAACTCGGCAAGGTCTGCCGATTTCCCGACTCCTTTCGGGGCCTAATCGGGTCGCGCGAGCCGCCTGGCGCGATCGGGGCCCATGCCCCGGCCTCTGCCAGGCCTCGGGCAGCCGCTTTTGAAGCCCGACCAAAAACCCGAAAAATGGGCAAAAAGGGAATAAATTCCCGCCCAAAAAGGGTGAATAGTCGGTTGGGCGGCAGCCCTGGTCGGTCTCTGCAGACCTGGAGGCTCGAGACGTTTGTTTGGAAAACTCACCAAGTCTCGATTCTGCCACCTCCTACCTCTGTGCAGATACCCCGCCAACCCCCAAGGACAGAAATGACAAGTGTCAAGTTGGCGGGGCGTCGGGCCACCTGCTGCCGGCCATGAGCATCCAAATCCCCGCAAAAGGGGCATTTTCATTTCTTCATCGGGACTTCCGGCAATTTCCAAGGTTCAACTCATTAACGTTGTTCGCAGACACTTGCCAGAAAATGCAAGTGGCCACTTTGCCGGGCCGACTCGCTTGCCCAAGCGGGAAACCATCAACCGAAGGCCCGGTAAGGCGGCCGAATCTGACCTCATAGACTTCCACACAACGGGACTTTTGACTTTCCCGGCCGCGGGTGGCCTCCACCCGGCCTCAGCCATCAGCCCTGCCTGCCTCCAGCCGCCTTCTGGTTAATGAGTTATCCAGCCTGGCACTTCGGTTGCGCCAGCGAGACCAAGTCTCGGCTTTGGTTAATGATTTGAGCCGAACCGACCTGCCCCCCGCCCCCCCCGGGCTGAACTCGGGCAGGTCTGCCGATTTCCCGACTCCTTTCGGGGCCTAATCGGGTCGCGCGAGCCGCCTGGCGCGATCGGGGACCATGCCCCGGCCTCTGCCAGGCCTCGGGCAGCCGCTTTTGAAGCCCGACCAAAAACCCGAAAAATGGGCAAAAAGGGAATAAATTCCCGCCCAAAAAGGGTGAATAGTCGGTTGGGCGGCAGCCCTGGTCGGTCTCTGCAGACCTGGAGGCTCGAGACGTTTGTTTGGAAAACTCACCAAGTCTCGATTCTGCCACCTCCTACCTCTGTGCAGATACCCCGCCAACCCCCAAGGACAGAAATGACAAGTGTCAAGTTGGCGGGGCGTCGGGCCACCTGCTGCCGGCCATGAGCATCCAAATCCCCGCAAAAGGGGCATTTTCATTTCTTCATCGGGACTTCCGGCAATTTCCGAGGTTCAACTCATTAACGTTGTTCGCAGACACTTGCCAGAAAATGCAAGTGGCCACTTTGCCGGGCCGACTCGCTTGCCCAAGCGGGAAACCATCAACCGAAGGCCCGGTAAGGCGGCCGAATCTGACCTCATAGACTTCCACACAACGGGACTTTTGACTTTCCCGGCCGCGGGTGGCCTCCACCCGGCCTCAGCCATCAGCCCTGCCTGCCTCCAGCCGCCTTCTGGTTAATGAGTTATCCAGCCTGGCACTTCGGTTGCGCCAGCGAGACCAAGTCTCGGCTTTGGTTAATGATTTGAGCCGAACCGACCTGCCCCCCGCCACCGCGGGCTGAACTCGGCAAGGTCTGCCGATTTCCCGACTCCTTTCGGGGCCTAATCGGGTCGCGCGAGCCGCCTGGCGCGATCGGGGCCCATGCCCCGGCCTCTGCCAGGCCTCGGGCAGCCGCTTTTGAAGCCCGACCAAAAACCCGAAAAATGGGCAAAAAGGGAATAAATTCCCGCCCAAAAAGGGTGAATAGTCGGTTGGGCGGCAGCCCTGGTCGGTCTCTGCAGACCTGGAGGCTCGAGACGTTTGTTTGGAAAACTCACCAAGTCTCGATTCTGCCACCTCCTACCTCTGTGCAGATACCCCGCCAACCCCCAAGGACAGAAATGACAAGTGTCAAGTTGGCGGGGCGTCGGGCCACCTGCTGCCGGCCATGAGCATCCAAATCCCCGCAAAAGGGGCATTTTCATTTCTTCATCGGGACTTCCGACAATTGCCGAGGTTCAACTCATTAACGTTGTTCGCAGACACTTGCCAGAAAATGCAAGTGGCCACTTTGCCGGGCCGACTCGCTTGCCCAAGCGGGAAACCATCAACCGCAGGCCCGGTAAGGCGGCCGAATCTGACCTCATAGACTTCCACACAACGGGACTTTTGACTTTCCCGGCCGCGGGTGGCCTCCACCCGGCCTCAGCCATCAGCCCTGCCTGCCTCCAGCCGCCTTCTGGTTAATGAGTTATCCAGCCTGGCACTTCGGTTGCGCCAGCGAGACCAAGTCTCGGCTTTGGTTAATGATTTGAGCCGAACCGACCTGCCCCCCGCCTCCCCCGGGCTGAACTCGGGCAGGTCTGCCGATTTCCCGACTCCTTTCGGGGCCTAATCGGGTCGCGCGAGCCGCCTGGCGCGACCGGGGACATGCCCCGGCCTCTGCCAGGCCTCGGGCTGCCGTTTTTGAAGCCCGACCAAAAACCCGAAAAATGGACAAAAATGGAAAAAATTCCCGCCCAAAAAGGGTGAATAGTCGGTTGGGCGGCAGCCCTGGTCGGTCTCTGCAGACCTGGAGGCTCGAGACGTGACTTTGGAAAACTCACCAATTCTCGATCAGCCACCTCCTACCTCTGTGCAGGTACCCCGCCAACCCCCAAGGACAGAAATGACAAGTGTCAAGTTGGCGGGACGGATTTGACTTCGGTCGCCGAGCCCTGGAACTAATTTCCCGCAAACGGCTTCGGATTTAGCTCCATCCAGACTTCCGGGACGAAACTTGACAGGCCGTATCTCCGCACTCCCGGAGCGCAGCCGCACCGTTCCGGCACCCATCGACGCGGCTGGCCGAGCCCGAGCGAACGCACCCCACGGCGGACGGCTAGGCCTTTCCGATTTTTTCACCCTTTTTCCCGAAAAGATTCCAACTGGCAGGGACATTCGCCCGACGGCTTAAAGACATGCCCTTCTGCCACACTAACGTCCCCGCCTTCGTTTGGCTATGTTGGCTTCGTCATTTCCGTCTTTTATTAAAGATACCATCTTAACACGCCGGTTAACCATTTGCCAGAGTTTTCGGTTAATGGTTTGCCACCTTCAACCCATTTGGTTAACCATTTGCCGCCGACAATTTTCAGTTCATCAGTTGCCACATTCAGACTTTCTTCTCCGGTTGCATTTCGCGGACTTCCAGCGCGCTCGGCTTCGGGTCGGCCCGCAGGAATGTGGTAGCGTTCGATGCCGCTTGCCTTCCTCTTCCCCGCGCCGCGCAC
>NW_027252752.1:0-21575 GCF_044704955.1 Pristiophorus japonicus
TGCCACTGCCCCGTTCTATCCCCATAGCCATGTATCAATCTCCAAACTAATCCCAATGCCCCGCTCTCTCCCCATAGCCCTGTATCAAGCTCCAAACTATTCCCACTGCCAACACTCTTTCCCCATAGTCCTGTATCAATCCCCAAACTAATCGCACTGCCCGCTCTCTCCCCAGAGTCCTGTATCAATCTCCAAACTAATCCCACTGCCCCGCTCTCTACCCACAGTCCTGTATCAATCCAAACTAATCCCACTGTCCCGCTCTCTCCCCATAGCCGTGTATCAATCCACAAACTAATCCCCCTGCCCCGCTCTCTCCCCATAGTCCTGTATCAATCCCCAAACTAATCCCACTGCTCCGCTCAACCCCATAGTCCTGAATCAATCCCCAAACTAATTCCACTGCCCCGCTCTCTCCCCATAGCCCTGTATTATTCCCCAAACTAATCCCACTGCCCCGCTCTCTCCCCATAGTCCAGTTTCAATCCCCAAACTAATCCCACTGCCCCGTTTTCTCCCCATAGTTTGTATCAATACGCAAACTAATCCCACTGCCCCGCTCTATCCCCATTATTCTGTGTCAATCTCCAAACTAATCCAACTGCACCACTCTCTCCCCATACTCCTGTATCAATCCCCAAACTAATCACACTGCCCCGCTATCCCCCCATAGTCCTGTATCAATCCCCAAACTAATCCCACTGCCCCGCTCTCTGCCCATAGCCCTGTATCAATCCCCATACTAATCCCACAGCCGCGCTCTCTCCCCACATTCCTATATCAATCCCCAAACTAATTCCACTGTCCCGCTGTCTCCCCATAATCCTGTGTCAATCCCCAAACTAATCCCATTGCCCCGCTTTCTCCCCATAGTCCTGTATCAATCCCCAAACTAATTCCACTGCCCCGCTGTCTCCCCATAATCCTGTGTCAATTCACAAACTAATTCCACTGCCCCGCTCTCTCCCCATAGCCCTGTATCAATCTCCAAACTAATCCCACTGCCACGCTCTCTTCTCATAGTCCTGTATCAATCCCCAAACTAATCCCACTGCCCCGCTCTCTCCCCATAGTCCTGTATCAATCCCCAAACTAATCCCACTGCCCTTCTCTCTCCCCATAGTCCTGCATCAATCTCCAAACTAATCCCACTGCCCCGCTCTCTCCCCATAGTCCTGTATCAATCCCCAAACTAATCCCACTGCCCCGCTCTCTCCCCATAGTCCATTATCAATCCCCAAACTGATCCCACTGCCCCGCTCTCTCCCCATAGAACTGCATCAATCGCCAAACCAATCCCTCTGCCCCGCTCTCTCCCCATAGTCCGGTATCAATCCCCAAACTAATCCCACAGCCCCGCTCTCTCCCCATAGCCATGTATCAATCTCCAAACTAATCCCAGTGCCCCGATCTCTCCCCATAGCCCTGTATCAATCTCCAAACTATTCCCACTGCCAACACTCTTTCCCCATAGTCCTGTATCAATCCCCAAACTAATCCCACTGCATCGTTCCGTACCCATAGTCCTGTATCAATCCCCAAAATAATTCCACTGCCCCGCTTTCTCCCCATAGTCCTGTATCAATCCCCAAGCTAATCCCACTGCCCCGCTCTCTACCCATAGTCCTGTATCAATCCCCTAACTAATCCCACTACCCCGCACTCTCCCCAAAGTCCTGTATCAATCCCCAAACTAATCCCACTGCCCGCTCTCTCCCCATAGTCCTGTATCAATCTCCAAACTAATCCCACTGCCCCGCTCTCTCCCCATAGTCCTGTATCAATCCCCAAACTAATCGCACTGCCCGCTCTCTCCCCATCGTCCTGTATCAATCTCCAAACTAATCCCACTGCCCCGCTCTCTCCCCATAGTCCTGTATCAATCCAAACTAATCCCACTGTCCCGCTCTCTCCTCATAGCCCTGTATCAATCCACAAACTAATCCCCCTGCCCCGCTCTCTCCCCATAGTCCTGTATCAATCCCCAAACTAATCCCACTGCTCCGCTCACCCCCATAGTCCTGAATCAATCCCCAAACTAATTCCACTGCCCCGCTCTCACCCATAGCCCTGTATCGATCCCCAAACTAATCCTACTGCCCCGCTCTCCACCCATAGTCCTGTATCAATCTCCAAACTAATCACACTGTCCCTCTCTGTCCCCATAGTCCGATATCAATCCCCAAACTAATCCCACTGCCCCGCTCTCTCCCCATAGCCCTGTATCAATCCCCAAATTAATCCCATTGCCCCGCTCTCTCACCATAGTCCTGTATCAATCCCAAACTAATCCCACTGCCCCACTCTCTCCCCATAGTCCTGTATCAATCCCCAAACTAATCCCACTACCCCGCTCTCTCACCATAGTCCTGCATCAATCCGCAAACGAATCCCACTGCCCCGCTCTCTCCCCATAGCCCGGAATCAATCTCCAAACTAATCCTACTGCCCCGCTCTCTCCCCAAAGCCCTGTATCAATACCCAAACTAATCCCACTGCCCCGCTCTCTCCCCATAGCCTGAATCAATCCACAAACTAATCCCACTGCCCCGCTCTCCCCCCATAGTCCTGTATCAATCCCCAAACTAATCCCACTGCCCCGCTCTCTCCCCATAGTCCTGTATCAATCCCCAAACTAATCCCACTGCCCCGCTCTCTCCCCATAGACCTGTATCAATCTCCAAACTTATCCCACAGCCCCACTCTCTCCCCATCGCCCTGTATAAATCTCGAAATAATCCCACTGCCCCACTCTCTCCCCATAGTCCTGCAGCAATCCCAAAACTAATCCCACTGCCTCGCTCTCTACCCATAGCCCTTTATCAATCCCCAAACTAATGCCACTGCCCCGCTCTCTCCCCATAGTCCTGTATCAATCCCAAACTAATCCCACTGCCCTGGCTCTCTCCCCATAATCCTGTAGCAATTGCAAACTAATCCCACTGCCCCGCTCTCTCCCCATAGCCCTGTATCAATCCCCACACTAATCCCACAGTCCCGCTCTCTCCCCATTGTCCTATATCAATACCCAAACTAATTCCACTGCCCCGCTGTCTCCCCATAGTCCTGTATCAATCCCCAAACGAGTCTCACTGCCCCGCTCTCTCCCCATAGTCCTGTTTCAGTCCCCAAACTAATCCCACTGCCCCGCTCTCTCCCCTTAGTCCTGTTTCAATCCCCAAACTAATCCCACGGCCCCACTTTCTCCCCATAGTCCAGTATCAATCCCCAAACTAATCCCACTGCCACGCTCTCTCCCAATAGTCCTTTATCAATCCCCAAACTAATCCCACTGCCCCGCTCTCTCCCCATAGTCCTGTATCAATCTGCAAACTAATCCCACTGCCCCGCTCTCTTCTCATTGTCCTGTATCAATCCCCAAACTAATCTCACTGCCCCGCTCTCTCCCCATAGTCCTGTTTCAATCCCCAAACTAATCCCACTGCCCGCTCTCTCCCCATAGTCCTGTATCAATCCCCAAACTAATCCCACGGCCCCACTGTCTCCCCATCGTCCAGTATCAATCCCCAAACTAATCCCACTGCCGCGCTCTCTCCCCATAGTCCTGTACCAATCCCCAAACTAATCCCACTGCCCCGCTCTCTCCCCATAGTCCTGTTTCAATCTCCAAACTAATCCCACTGCCCCGCTCTCTCCCCATCGTCCTGTATCAATCTCCAAACTAATCCCACTGCCCTGCTCTCTCCCCATAGTCCTGTATCAATCTGCAAACTAATCCCACTGCCCCGCTCTTTCCCCATAGCCCTGTATCAAGCTCCAAACTATTCCCACTGCCAACACTCTTTCCCCATAGTCCAGTATCAATCCCCAAACTAATCGCACTGCCCGCTCTCTCCCCAGAGTCCTGTATCAATCTCCAAACTAATCCCACTGCCCCGCTGTCTACCCACAGTCCTGTATCAATCCAAACTAATCCCACTGTCCCGCTCTCTCCCCATAGCCCTGTATCAATCCACAAACTAATCCCCATGCCCCGCTCTCTCCCCATAGTCCTGTATCAATCCCCAAACTAATCCCACTGCTCCGCTCACCCCCATAGTCCTGAATCAATCCCCAAACTAATTCCACTGCCCCGCTCTCTCCCCATAGCCCTGTATTATTCCCCAAACTAATCCCACTGCCCCGCTCTCTCCCCATAGTCCAGTTTCAATCCCCAAACTAATCCCACTGCCCCGTTTTCTCCCCATAGTTTGTATCAATACGCAAACTAATCCCACTGCCCCGCTCTATCCCCATTATTCTGTGTCAATCTCCAAACTAATCCAACTGCCCCACTCTCTCCCCATACTCCTGTATCAATCCCCAAACTAATCACACTGCCCCGCTCTCCCCCCATAGTCCTGTATCAATCCCCAAACTAATCCCACTGCCCCGCTCTCTGCCCATAGCCCTGTATCAATCCCCATACTAATCCCACAGCCCCGCTCTCTCCCCACAGTCCTATATCAATCCCCAAACTAATTCCACTGTCCCGCTGTCTCCCCATAATCCTGTGTCAATCCCCAAACTAATCCCATTGCCCCGCTTTCTCCCCATAGTCCTGTATCAATCCCCAAACTAATTCCACTGCCCCGCTGTCTCCCCATAATCCTGTGTCAATTCACAAACTAATCCCACTGCCCCGCTCTCTCCCCATAGCCCTGTATCAATCTCCAAACTAATCCCACTGCCACGCTCTCTTCTCATAGTCCTGTATCAATCCCCAAACTAATCCCACTGCCCCGCTCTCTCCCCATAGTCCTGTATCAATCCCCAAACTAATCCCACTGCCCTTCTCTCTCCCCATAGTCCTGCATCAATCTCCAAACTAATCCCACTGCCCCGCTCTCTCCCCATAGTCCTGTATCAATCCCCAAACTAATCCCACTGCCCCGCTCTCTCCCCATAGTCCATTATCAATCCCCAAACTGATCCCACTGCCCCGCTCTCTCCCAATAGACCTGCATCAATCGCCAAACCAATCCCTCTGCCCCGCTCTCTCCCCATAGTCCGGTATCAATCCCCAAACTAATCCCACAGCCCCGCTCTCTCCCCATAGCCATGTATCAATCTCCAAACTAATCCCAGTGCCCCGCTCTCTCCCCATAGCCCTGTATCAATCTCCAAACTATTCCCACTGCCAACACTCTTTCCCCATAGTCCTGTATCAATCCCCAAACTAATCCCACTGCATCGTTCCGTACCCATAGTCCTGTATCAATCCCCAAAATAATTCCACTGCCCCGCTTTCTCCCCATAGTACTGTATCAATCCCCTAACTAATCCCACTACCCCGCACTCTTCCCAAAGTCCTGTATCAATCCCCAAACTAATCCCACTGCCCGCTCTCTCCCCATAGTACTGTATCAATCTCCAAACTAATCCCACTGCCCCGCTCTCTCCCCATAGTCCTGTATCAATCCCCAAACTAATCGCACTGCCCGCTCTCTCCCCATCGTCCTGTATCAATCTCCAAACTAATCCCACTGCCCCGCTCTCTCCCCATAGTCCTGTATCAATCCAAACTAATCCCACTGTCCCGCTCTCGCCTCATAGCCCTGTATCAATCCACAAACTAATCCCCCTGCCCCGCTCTCTCCCCATAGTCCTGTATCAATCCCCAAACTAATCCCACTGCTCCGCTCACCCCCATAGTCCTGAATCAATCCCCAAACTAATTCCACTGCCCCGCTCTCACCCATAGCCCTGTATCGATCCCCAAATTAATCCTACTGCCCCGCTCTCCACCCATAGTCCTGTATCAATCTCCAAACTAATCACACTGTCCCTCTCTGTCCCCATAGTCCGATATCAATCCCCAAACTAATCCCACTGCCCCGCTCTCTCCCCATAGCCCTGTATCAATCCCCAAATTAATCCCATTGCCCCGCTCTCTCACCATAGTCCTGTATCAATCTCAAACTAATCCCACTGCCCCACTCTCACCCCATAGTCCTGTATCAATCCCCAAACTAATCCCACTACCCCGCTCTCTCACCATAGTCCTGCATCAATCCGCAAACTAATCCCACTGCCCCGCTCTCTCCCCATAGCCCGGAATCAATCTCCAAACTAATCCTACTGCCCCGCTCTCTCCCCAAAGCCCTGTATCAATACCCAAACTAATCCCACTGCCCCGCTCTCTCCCCATAGCCTGAATCAATCCACAAACTAATCCCACTGCCCCGCTCTCCCCCCATAGTCCTGTATCAATCCCCAAACTAATCCCACTGCCCCGCTCTCTCCCCATAGTCCTGTATCAATCCCCAAACTAATCCCACTGCCCCGCTCTCTCCCCATAGTCCTGTATCAAGCCCCAAACAAATCCCTCTGCCACGCTCTCTCCCATAGTCCGATTTCAATCCCCAAACTAATCCCACTGCCCCGCTCTCTCCCCATAGACCTGTATCAATCTCCAAACTTATCCCACAGCCCCACTCTCTCCCCATCGCCCTGTATAAATCTCAAAATAATCCCACTGCCCCACTCTCTCCCCATAGTCCTGCAGCAATCCCAAAACTAATCCCACTGCCTCGCTCTCTACCCATAGCCCTTTATCAATCCCCAAACTAATGCCACTGCCCCGCTCTCTCCCCATAGTCCTGTATCAATCCCAAACTAATCCCACTGCCCTGGCTCTCTCCCCATAATCCTGTCTCAATTGCAAACTAATCCCACTGCCCCGCTCTCTCCCCATAGCCCTGTATCAATCCCCACACTAATCCCACAGTCCCGCTCTCTCCCCATTGTCCTATATCAATACCCAAACTAATTCCACTGCCCCGCTGTCTCCCCATAGTCCTGTATCAATCCCCAAACGAGTCTCACTGCCCCGCTCTCTCCCCATAGTCCTGTTTCAGTCCCCAAACTAATCCCACTGCCCCGCTCTCTCCCCTTAGTCCTGTTTCAATCCCCAAACTAATCCCACGGCCCCACTGTCTCCCCATAGTCCAGTATCAATCCCCAAACTAATCCCACTGCCACGCTCTCTCCCCATAGTCCTTTATCAATCCCCAAACTAATCCCACTGCCCCGCTCTCTCCCCATAGTCCTGTATCAATCTCCAAACTAATCCCACTTCCCCGCTCTCTCCCCATAGTCCTCTATCAATCCCCAAACTAATCCCACAGCCCCGCTCTCTCCCCATCGTCCTGTATCAATCTCCAAACTAATCCCACTGCCCCGCTCACTCCCCATAGTCATGTATCAATCTGCAAACTAATCCCACTGCCCCGCTCTCTTCTCATTGTCCTGCATCAATCCCCAAACTAATCCCACTGCCCCGCTCTCTCCCCATAGTCCTGTATCAATCCCCAAACTAATCCCACTGCCCTTCTCTATCCCCATAGTCCTGCATCAATCTCCAAACTAATCCCACTGCCCCGCTCTCTCCCCATAGTCCTGTATCAATCCCCAAACTAATCCCACGGCCGCGCTCTCTCCCCATAGTCCTGTATCAATCCCCAAACTAATCCCAATGCCCCGCTCTCTCCCCATAGCCCTGTATCAATCCCCAAACTAATCCCACTGCCCCGCTCTCTCCCCATAGTCCTGTATCAATCCCCAAACTAATCTCACTGCCCCGCTCTCTCCCCATAGACCTGCATCAATCGCCAAACTAATCCCACTGCCCCGCTCTCTCCCCATACCCCTGTATCAATCCCCAAACTAATCCCACTGTCCCGCTCTCTCCCCATCGTCCTGTATCAATCCCCAAACTAATCCCACTGCCCCGCTCTCTCCCCATAGTCCTGCATCAATATCCAAACTAATCCAACTGTCCCGCTCTCTCTCCATAGTCGTGTATCAATCCCAAACTAATCCCACTGCCCCACTCTCTCCCCATAGTCGTGTATCAATCCCCAAACTAATCCCACTGCCCCGCTATCTCCCCATAGTCATTGCTCAATCCCAAACTAATCCCACTGCCTCGCTCTCTCCCCATTGTCCTGTGTCAATCCCCAAACTAATCCCACTGCCCTGCTCTCTCCCCATAGTCCTGTATCAAACCCCAAACTAATCCCACTGCCCCACTCTCCCCATAGTCCTGTATCAATCTCCAAACTAATCCCACTTCCCCGCTCTCTCCCCATAGTCCTATATCAATCTCCAAACTAATCCCACTGCCCCGCTCTCTCCCCATCGACCTGTGTGAATCCCCAAACTAATCCCATTGCCGCGCTCTCTCCCCATAGTCGTGTAGCAATCCCAAACTAATCCAACCGCCCTGCTCTCTCCCCATAGTCCTGTAGCATTCCCCAAACTAATCCCAATGCCCCGCTCTCTCCCCATAGTCCTGTATCAATCCTAAAACTAATCCCACTGCCCCGCTCTCTCCCCATAGTCCTGTATAAATCCCCAAACTAATCCCACTGCCCAGATCTCTCCCCATAGTCCTGTATCAATCCCCAAACTAATTCCACTGCCCCGCTGTCTCCCCATAATCCTGTGTCAATTCACAAACTAATCCCACTGCCCCGCTCTCTCCCCATAGCCCTGTATCAATCTCCAAACTAATCCCACTGCCACGCTCTCTTCTCATAGTCCTGTATCAATCCCCAAACTAATCCCACTGCCCCGCTCTCTCCCCATAGTCCTGTATCAATCCCCAAACTAATCCCACTGCCCTTCTCTCTCCCCATAGTCCTGCATCAATCTCCAAACTAATCCCACTGCCCCGCTCTCTCCCCATAGTCCTGTTTCAATCCCCAAACTAATCCCACTGCCCCGCTATCTCCCCATAGTCCATTATCAATCCCCAAACTGATCCCACTGCCCCGCTCCCTCCCCATAGACCTGCATCAATCGCCAAACCAATCCCTCTGCCCCGCTCTCTCCCCATAGTCCGGTATCAATCCCCAAACTAATCCCACAGCCCCGCTCTCTCCCCATAGCCATGTATCAATCTCCAAAGTAATCCCAGTGCCCCGCTCTCTCCCCATAGCCCTGTATCAATCTCCAAACTATTCCCACTGCCAACACTCTTTCCCCATAGTCCTGTATCAATCCCCAAACTAATCCCACTGCATCGTTCCGTACCCATAGTCCTGTATCAATCCCCAAAATAATTCCACTGCCCCGCTTTCTCCCCATAGTCCTGTATCAATCCCCTAACTAATCCCACTACCCCGCACTCTTCCCAAAGTCCTGTATCAATCCCCAAACTAATCCCACTGCCCGCTCTCTCCCCATAGTCCTGTATCAATCTCCAAACTAATCCCACTGCCCCGCTCTCTCCCCATAGTCCTGTATCAATCCCCAAACTAATCGCACTGCCCGCTCTCTCCCCATCGTCCTGTATCAATCTCCAAACTAATCCCACTGCCCCGCTCTCTCCCCATAGTCCTGTATCAATCCCCAAACTAATCGCACTGCCCGCTCTCTCCCCATCGTCCTGTATCAATCTCCAAACTAATCGCACTGCCCGCTCTCTCCCCATCGTCCTGTATCAATCTCCAAACTAATCCCACTGCCCCGCTCTCTCCTCATAGCCCTGTATCAATCCACAAACTAATCCCCCTGCCCCGCTCTCTCCCCATAGTCCTGTATCAATCCCCAAACTAATCCCACTGCTCCGCTCACCCCCATAGTCCTGAATCAATCCCCAAACTAATTCCACTGCCCCGCTCTCACCCATAGCCCTGTATCGATCCCCAAACTAATCCTACTGCCCCGCTCTCCACCCATAGTCCTGTATCAATCTCCAAACTAATCACACTGTCCCTCTCTGTCCCCATAGTCCGATATCAATCCCCAAACTAATCCCACTGCCCCGCTCTCTCCCCATAGCCCTGTATCAATCCCCAAATTAATCCCATTGCCCCGCTCTCTCACCATAGTCCTGTATCAATCCCAAACTAATCCCACTGCCCCACTCTCACCCCATAGTCCTGTATCAATCCCCAAACTAATCCCACTACCCCGCTCTCTCACCATAGTCCTGCATCAATCCGCAAACTAATCCCACTGCCCCGCTCTCTCCCCATAGCCCGGAATCAATCTCCAAACTAATCCTACTGCCCCGCTCTTTCCCCAAAGCCCTGTATCAATACCCAAACTAATCCCACTGCCCCGCTCTCTCCCCATAGCCTGAATCAATCCACAAACTAATCCCACTGCCCCGCTCTCCCCCCATAGTCCTGTATCAATCCCCAAACTAATCCCACTGCCCCGCTCTCTCCCCATAGTCCTGTATCAATCCCCAAACTAATCCCACTGCCCCGCTCTCTCCCCATAGTCCTGTATCAAGCCCCAAACAAATCCCTCTGCCACGCTCTCTCCCATAGTCCGATTTCAATCCCCAAACTAATCCCACTGCCCCGCTCTCTCCCCATAGACCTGTATCAATCTCCAAACTTATCCCACAGCCCCACTCTCTCCCCATCGCCCTGTATAAATCTCAAAATAATCCCACTGCCCCACTCTCTCCCCATAGTCCTGCAGCAATCCCAAAACTAATCCCACTGCCTCGCTCTCTACCCATAGCCCTTTATCAATCCCCAAACTAATGCCACTGCCCCGCTCTCTCCCCATAGTCCTGTATCAATCCCAAACTAATCCCACTGCCCTGGCTCTCTCCCCATAATCCTGTATCAATTGCAAACTAATCCCACTGCCCCGCTCTCTCCCCATAGCCCTGTTTCAATCCCCACACTAATCCCACAGTCCCGCTCTCTCCCCATTGTCCTATATCAATACCCAAACTAATTCCACTGCCCCGCTGTCTCCCCATAGTCCTGTATCAATCCCCAAACGAGTCTCACTGCCCCGCTCTCTCCCCATAGTCCTGTTTCAGTCCCCAAACTAATCCCACTGCCCCGCTCTCTCCCCTTAGTCCTGTTTCAATCCCCAAACTAATCCCACGGCCCCACTGTCTCCCCATAGTCCAGTATCAATCCCCAAACTAATCCCACTGCCACGCTCTCTCCCCATAGTCCTTTATCAATCCCCAAAGTAATCCCACTGCCCCGCTCTCTCCCCATAGTCCTGTATCAATCTACAAACTAATCCCACTTCCCCGCTCTCTCCCCATAGTCCTCTATCAATCCCCAAACTAATCCCACTGCCCCGCTCTCTCCCCATCGTCCTGTATCAATCTCCAAACTAATCCCACTGCCCCGCTCTCTCCCCATAGTCCTGTATCAATCTGCAAACTAATCCCACTGCCCCGCTCTCTTCTCATTGTCCTGTATCAATCCCCAAACTAATCTCACTGCCCCGCTCTCTCCCCATAGTCCTGTTTCAATCCCCAAACTAATCCCACTGCCCGCTCTCTCCCCATAGTCCAGTATCAATCCCCAAACTAATCCCACTGCCCCGCTCTCTCCCCATAGTCCTGTACCAATCCCCAAACTAATCCCACTGCCCCGCTCTCTCCCCATAGTCCTGTTTCAATCTCCAAACTAATCCCACTGCCCCGCTCTCTCCCCATCGTCCTGTATCAATCTCCAAACTAATCCCACTGCCCTGTTCTCTCCCCATAGTCCTGTATCAATCTGCAAACTAATCCCACTGCCCCGCTCTCTTCTCATTGTCCTGTATCAATCCCCAAACTAATCCCACTTCCCCGCTCTCTCCCCATAGTCCTGTATCAATCCCCAAACTAATCCCACTGCCCTTCTCTATCCACATAGTCCTGCATCAATCTCCAAACTAATCCCACTGCCCCGCTCTCTCCCCATAGTCCTGTATCAATCCCCAAACTAATCCCAAGGCCCCGCTCTCTCCCCATAGTCCTGTATCAATCCCCAAACTAATCCCAATGCCCCGCTCTCTCCCCATAGCCCTGTATCAATCCCCAAACTAATCCCACTGCCCCGCTCTCTCCCCATAGTCCTGTATCAATCCCCAAACTAATCTCACTGCCCCGCTCTCTCCCCATAGACCTGCATCAATCGCCAAACTAATCCCACTGCCCCGCTCTCTCCCCATAGTCCTGTATCAATCCCCAAACTAATCCCACAGCCCCGCTCTCTACCCATAGCCATGTATCAATCTCCAAACTAATCCCACTGCCCCGTTCTATCCCCACAGCCATGTATGAATCTCCAAACTAATCCCACTGCCCCGCTCTCTCCCCATACCCCTGTATCAATCCCCAAACTAATCCCACTGTCCCGCTCTCTCCCCATCGTCCTGTATCAATCCCCAAACTAATCCCACTGCCCCGCTCTCTCCCCATAGTCCTGCATCAATATCCAAACTAATCCAACTGTCCCGCTCTCTCTCCATAGTCGTGTATCAATCCCAAACTAATCCCACTGCCCCACTCTCTCCCCATAGTCGTGTATCAATCCCCAAACTAATCCCACTGCCCCGCTATCTCCCCATAGTCATTGCTCAATCCCAAACTAATCCCACTGCCTCGCTCTCTCCCCATTGTCCTGTGTCAATCCCCAAACTAATCCCACTGCCCTGCTCTCTCCCCATAGTCCTGTATCAAACCCCAAACTAATCCCACTGCCCCACTCTCCCCATAGTCCTGTATCAATCTCCAAACTAATCCCACTGCCCCGCTCTCTCCCCATAGTCCTGTATCAATCTGCAAACTAATCCCACTGCCCCGCTCTCTTCTCATTGTCCTGTATCAATCCCCAAACTAATCTCACTGCCCCGCTCTCTCCCCATAGTCCTGTTTCAATCCCCAAACTAATCCCACTGCCCGCTCTCTCCCCATAGTCCTGTATCAATCCCCAAACTAATCCCACGGCCCCACTGTCTCCCCATAGTCCAGTATCAATCCCCAAACTAATCCCACTGCCCCGCTCTCTCCCCATAGTCCTGTACCAATCCCCAAACTAATCCCACTGCCCCGCTCTCTCCCCATAGTCCTGTATCAATCCCCTAACTAATCCCACTACCCCGCACTCTCCCCAAAGTCCTGTATCAATCCCCAAACTAATCCCACTGCCCGCTCTCTCCCCATAGTCCTGTATCAATCTCCAAACTAATCCCACTGCCCCGCTCTCTCCCCATAGTCCTGTATCAATCCCCAAACTAATCGCACTGCCCGCTCTCTCCCCATCGTCCTGTATCAATCTCCAAACTAATCCCACTGCCCCGCTCTCTCCCCATAGTCCTGTATCAATCCAAACTAATCCCACTGTCCCGCTCTCTCCTCATAGCCCTGTATCAATCCACAAACTAATCCCCCTGCCCCGCTCTCTCCCCATAGTCCTGTATCAATCCCCAAACTAATCCCACTGCTCCGCTCACCCCCATAGTCCTGAATCAATCCCCAAACTAATTCCACTGCCCCGCTCTCACCCATAGCCCTGTATCGATCCCCAAACTAATCCTACTGCCCCGCTCTCCACCCATAGTCCTGTATCAATCTCCAAACTAATCACACTGTCCCTCTCTGTCCCCATAGTCCGATATCAATCCCCAAACTAATCCCACTGCCCCGCTCTCTCCCCATAGCCCTGTATCAATCCCCAAATTAATCCCATTGCCCCGCTCTCTCACCATAGTCCTGTATCAATCCCAAACTAATCCCACTGCCCCACTCTCTCCCCATAGTCCTGTATCAATCCCCAAACTAATCCCACTACCCCGCTCTCTCACCATAGTCCTGCATCAATCCGCAAACGAATCCCACTGCCCCGCTCTCTCCCCATAGCCCGGAATCAATCTCCAAACTAATCCTACTGCCCCGCTCTCTCCCCAAAGCCCTGTATCAATACCCAAACTAATCCCACTGCCCCGCTCTCTCCCCATAGCCTGAATCAATCCACAAACTAATCCCACTGCCCCGCTCTCCCCCCATAGTCCTGTATCAATCCCCAAACTAATCCCACTGCCCCGCTCTCTCCCCATAGTCCTGTATCAATCCCCAAACTAATCCCACTGCCCCGCTCTCTCCCCATAGACCTGTATCAATCTCCAAACTTATCCCACAGCCCCACTCTCTCCCCATCGCCCTGTATAAATCTCGAAATAATCCCACTGCCCCACTCTCTCCCCATAGTCCTGCAGCAATCCCAAAACTAATCCCACTGCCTCGCTCTCTACCCATAGCCCTTTATCAATCCCCAAACTAATGCCACTGCCCCGCTCTCTCCCCATAGTCCTGTATCAATCCCAAACTAATCCCACTGCCCTGGCTCTCTCCCCATAATCCTGTAGCAATTGCAAACTAATCCCACTGCCCCGCTCTCTCCCCATAGCCCTGTATCAATCCCCACACTAATCCCACAGTCCCGCTCTCTCCCCATTGTCCTATATCAATACCCAAACTAATTCCACTGCCCCGCTGTCTCCCCATAGTCCTGTATCAATCCCCAAACGAGTCTCACTGCCCCGCTCTCTCCCCATAGTCCTGTTTCAGTCCCCAAACTAATCCCACTGCCCCGCTCTCTCCCCTTAGTCCTGTTTCAATCCCCAAACTAATCCCACGGCCCCACTTTCTCCCCATAGTCCAGTATCAATCCCCAAACTAATCCCACTGCCACGCTCTCTCCCAATAGTCCTTTATCAATCCCCAAACTAATCCCACTGCCCCGCTCTCTCCCCATAGTCCTGTATCAATCTGCAAACTAATCCCACTGCCCCGCTCTCTTCTCATTGTCCTGTATCAATCCCCAAACTAATCTCACTGCCCCGCTCTCTCCCCATAGTCCTGTTTCAATCCCCAAACTAATCCCACTGCCCGCTCTCTCCCCATAGTCCTGTATCAATCCCCAAACTAATCCCACGGCCCCACTGTCTCCCCATCGTCCAGTATCAATCCCCAAACTAATCCCACTGCCGCGCTCTCTCCCCATAGTCCTGTACCAATCCCCAAACTAATCCCACTGCCCCGCTCTCTCCCCATAGTCCTGTTTCAATCTCCAAACTAATCCCACTGCCCCGCTCTCTCCCCATCGTCCTGTATCAATCTCCAAACTAATCCCACTGCCCTGCTCTCTCCCCATAGTCCTGTATCAATCTGCAAACTAATCCCACTGCCCCGCTCTTTCCCCATAGCCCTGTATCAAGCTCCAAACTATTCCCACTGCCAACACTCTTTCCCCATAGTCCAGTATCAATCCCCAAACTAATCGCACTGCCCGCTCTCTCCCCAGAGTCCTGTATCAATCTCCAAACTAATCCCACTGCCCCGCTGTCTACCCACAGTCCTGTATCAATCCAAACTAATCCCACTGTCCCGCTCTCTCCCCATAGCCCTGTATCAATCCACAAACTAATCCCCATGCCCCGCTCTCTCCCCATAGTCCTGTATCAATCCCCAAACTAATCCCACTGCTCCGCTCACCCCCATAGTCCTGAATCAATCCCCAAACTAATTCCACTGCCCCGCTCTCTCCCCATAGCCCTGTATTATTCCCCAAACTAATCCCACTGCCCCGCTCTCTCCCCATAGTCCAGTTTCAATCCCCAAACTAATCCCACTGCCCCGTTTTCTCCCCATAGTTTGTATCAATACGCAAACTAATCCCACTGCCCCGCTCTATCCCCATTATTCTGTGTCAATCTCCAAACTAATCCAACTGCCCCACTCTCTCCCCATACTCCTGTATCAATCCCCAAACTAATCACACTGCCCCGCTCTCCCCCCATAGTCCTGTATCAATCCCCAAACTAATCCCACTGCCCCGCTCTCTGCCCATAGCCCTGTATCAATCCCCATACTAATCCCACAGCCCCGCTCTCTCCCCACAGTCCTATATCAATCCCCAAACTAATTCCACTGTCCCGCTGTCTCCCCATAATCCTGTGTCAATCCCCAAACTAATCCCATTGCCCCGCTTTCTCCCCATAGTCCTGTATCAATCCCCAAACTAATTCCACTGCCCCGCTGTCTCCCCATAATCCTGTGTCAATTCACAAACTAATCCCACTGCCCCGCTCTCTCCCCATAGCCCTGTATCAATCTCCAAACTAATCCCACTGCCACGCTCTCTTCTCATAGTCCTGTATCAATCCCCAAACTAATCCCACTGCCCCGCTCTCTCCCCATAGTCCTGTATCAATCCCCAAACTAATCCCACTGCCCTTCTCTCTCCCCATAGTCCTGCATCAATCTCCAAACTAATCCCACTGCCCCGCTCTCTCCCCATAGTCCTGTATCAATCCCCAAACTAATCCCACTGCCCCGCTCTCTCCCCATAGTCCATTATCAATCCCCAAACTGATCCCACTGCCCCGCTCTCTCCCAATAGACCTGCATCAATCGCCAAACCAATCCCTCTGCCCCGCTCTCTCCCCATAGTCCGGTATCAATCCCCAAACTAATCCCACAGCCCCGCTCTCTCCCCATAGCCATGTATCAATCTCCAAACTAATCCCAGTGCCCCGCTCTCTCCCCATAGCCCTGTATCAATCTCCAAACTATTCCCACTGCCAACACTCTTTCCCCATAGTCCTGTATCAATCCCCAAACTAATCCCACTGCATCGTTCCGTACCCATAGTCCTGTATCAATCCCCAAAATAATTCCACTGCCCCGCTTTCTCCCCATAGTACTGTATCAATCCCCTAACTAATCCCACTACCCCGCACTCTTCCCAAAGTCCTGTATCAATCCCCAAACTAATCCCACTGCCCGCTCTCTCCCCATAGTACTGTATCAATCTCCAAACTAATCCCACTGCCCCGCTCTCTCCCCATAGTCCTGTATCAATCCCCAAACTAATCGCACTGCCCGCTCTCTCCCCATCGTCCTGTATCAATCTCCAAACTAATCCCACTGCCCCGCTCTCTCCCCATAGTCCTGTATCAATCCAAACTAATCCCACTGTCCCGCTCTCGCCTCATAGCCCTGTATCAATCCACAAACTAATCCCCCTGCCCCGCTCTCTCCCCATAGTCCTGTATCAATCCCCAAACTAATCCCACTGCTCCGCTCACCCCCATAGTCCTGAATCAATCCCCAAACTAATTCCACTGCCCCGCTCTCACCCATAGCCCTGTATCGATCCCCAAATTAATCCTACTGCCCCGCTCTCCACCCATAGTCCTGTATCAATCTCCAAACTAATCACACTGTCCCTCTCTGTCCCCATAGTCCGATATCAATCCCCAAACTAATCCCACTGCCCCGCTCTCTCCCCATAGCCCTGTATCAATCCCCAAATTAATCCCATTGCCCCGCTCTCTCACCATAGTCCTGTATCAATCTCAAACTAATCCCACTGCCCCACTCTCACCCCATAGTCCTGTATCAATCCCCAAACTAATCCCACTACCCCGCTCTCTCACCATAGTCCTGCATCAATCCGCAAACTAATCCCACTGCCCCGCTCTCTCCCCATAGCCCGGAATCAATCTCCAAACTAATCCTACTGCCCCGCTCTCTCCCCAAAGCCCTGTATCAATACCCAAACTAATCCCACTGCCCCGCTCTCTCCCCATAGCCTGAATCAATCCACAAACTAATCCCACTGCCCCGCTCTCCCCCCATAGTCCTGTATCAATCCCCAAACTAATCCCACTGCCCCGCTCTCTCCCCATAGTCCTGTATCAATCCCCAAACTAATCCCACTGCCCCGCTCTCTCCCCATAGTCCTGTATCAAGCCCCAAACAAATCCCTCTGCCACGCTCTCTCCCATAGTCCGATTTCAATCCCCAAACTAATCCCACTGCCCCGCTCTCTCCCCATAGACCTGTATCAATCTCCAAACTTATCCCACAGCCCCACTCTCTCCCCATCGCCCTGTATAAATCTCAAAATAATCCCACTGCCCCACTCTCTCCCCATAGTCCTGCAGCAATCCCAAAACTAATCCCACTGCCTCGCTCTCTACCCATAGCCCTTTATCAATCCCCAAACTAATGCCACTGCCCCGCTCTCTCCCCATAGTCCTGTATCAATCCCAAACTAATCCCACTGCCCTGGCTCTCTCCCCATAATCCTGTCTCAATTGCAAACTAATCCCACTGCCCCGCTCTCTCCCCATAGCCCTGTATCAATCCCCACACTAATCCCACAGTCCCGCTCTCTCCCCATTGTCCTATATCAATACCCAAACTAATTCCACTGCCCCGCTGTCTCCCCATAGTCCTGTATCAATCCCCAAACGAGTCTCACTGCCCCGCTCTCTCCCCATAGTCCTGTTTCAGTCCCCAAACTAATCCCACTGCCCCGCTCTCTCCCCTTAGTCCTGTTTCAATCCCCAAACTAATCCCACGGCCCCACTGTCTCCCCATAGTCCAGTATCAATCCCCAAACTAATCCCACTGCCACGCTCTCTCCCCATAGTCCTTTATCAATCCCCAAACTAATCCCACTGCCCCGCTCTCTCCCCATAGTCCTGTATCAATCTCCAAACTAATCCCACTTCCCCGCTCTCTCCCCATAGTCCTCTATCAATCCCCAAACTAATCCCACAGCCCCGCTCTCTCCCCATCGTCCTGTATCAATCTCCAAACTAATCCCACTGCCCCGCTCACTCCCCATAGTCATGTATCAATCTGCAAACTAATCCCACTGCCCCGCTCTCTTCTCATTGTCCTGCATCAATCCCCAAACTAATCCCACTGCCCCGCTCTCTCCCCATAGTCCTGTATCAATCCCCAAACTAATCCCACTGCCCTTCTCTATCCCCATAGTCCTGCATCAATCTCCAAACTAATCCCACTGCCCCGCTCTCTCCCCATAGTCCTGTATCAATCCCCAAACTAATCCCACGGCCGCGCTCTCTCCCCATAGTCCTGTATCAATCCCCAAACTAATCCCAATGCCCCGCTCTCTCCCCATAGCCCTGTATCAATCCCCAAACTAATCCCACTGCCCCGCTCTCTCCCCATAGTCCTGTATCAATCCCCAAACTAATCTCACTGCCCCGCTCTCTCCCCATAGACCTGCATCAATCGCCAAACTAATCCCACTGCCCCGCTCTCTCCCCATACCCCTGTATCAATCCCCAAACTAATCCCACTGTCCCGCTCTCTCCCCATCGTCCTGTATCAATCCCCAAACTAATCCCACTGCCCCGCTCTCTCCCCATAGTCCTGCATCAATATCCAAACTAATCCAACTGTCCCGCTCTCTCTCCATAGTCGTGTATCAATCCCAAACTAATCCCACTGCCCCACTCTCTCCCCATAGTCGTGTATCAATCCCCAAACTAATCCCACTGCCCCGCTATCTCCCCATAGTCATTGCTCAATCCCAAACTAATCCCACTGCCTCGCTCTCTCCCCATTGTCCTGTGTCAATCCCCAAACTAATCCCACTGCCCTGCTCTCTCCCCATAGTCCTGTATCAAACCCCAAACTAATCCCACTGCCCCACTCTCCCCATAGTCCTGTATCAATCTCCAAACTAATCCCACTTCCCCGCTCTCTCCCCATAGTCCTATATCAATCTCCAAACTAATCCCACTGCCCCGCTCTCTCCCCATCGACCTGTGTGAATCCCCAAACTAATCCCATTGCCGCGCTCTCTCCCCATAGTCGTGTAGCAATCCCAAACTAATCCAACCGCCCTGCTCTCTCCCCATAGTCCTGTAGCATTCCCCAAACTAATCCCAATGCCCCGCTCTCTCCCCATAGTCCTGTATCAATCCTAAAACTAATCCCACTGCCCCGCTCTCTCCCCATAGTCCTGTATAAATCCCCAAACTAATCCCACTGCCCAGATCTCTCCCCATAGTCCTGTATCAATCCCCAAACTAATTCCACTGCCCCGCTGTCTCCCCATAATCCTGTGTCAATTCACAAACTAATCCCACTGCCCCGCTCTCTCCCCATAGCCCTGTATCAATCTCCAAACTAATCCCACTGCCACGCTCTCTTCTCATAGTCCTGTATCAATCCCCAAACTAATCCCACTGCCCCGCTCTCTCCCCATAGTCCTGTATCAATCCCCAAACTAATCCCACTGCCCTTCTCTCTCCCCATAGTCCTGCATCAATCTCCAAACTAATCCCACTGCCCCGCTCTCTCCCCATAGTCCTGTTTCAATCCCCAAACTAATCCCACTGCCCCGCTATCTCCCCATAGTCCATTATCAATCCCCAAACTGATCCCACTGCCCCGCTCCCTCCCCATAGACCTGCATCAATCGCCAAACCAATCCCTCTGCCCCGCTCTCTCCCCATAGTCCGGTATCAATCCCCAAACTAATCCCACAGCCCCGCTCTCTCCCCATAGCCATGTATCAATCTCCAAAGTAATCCCAGTGCCCCGCTCTCTCCCCATAGCCCTGTATCAATCTCCAAACTATTCCCACTGCCAACACTCTTTCCCCATAGTCCTGTATCAATCCCCAAACTAATCCCACTGCATCGTTCCGTACCCATAGTCCTGTATCAATCCCCAAAATAATTCCACTGCCCCGCTTTCTCCCCATAGTCCTGTATCAATCCCCTAACTAATCCCACTACCCCGCACTCTTCCCAAAGTCCTGTATCAATCCCCAAACTAATCCCACTGCCCGCTCTCTCCCCATAGTCCTGTATCAATCTCCAAACTAATCCCACTGCCCCGCTCTCTCCCCATAGTCCTGTATCAATCCCCAAACTAATCGCACTGCCCGCTCTCTCCCCATCGTCCTGTATCAATCTCCAAACTAATCCCACTGCCCCGCTCTCTCCCCATAGTCCTGTATCAATCCCCAAACTAATCGCACTGCCCGCTCTCTCCCCATCGTCCTGTATCAATCTCCAAACTAATCGCACTGCCCGCTCTCTCCCCATCGTCCTGTATCAATCTCCAAACTAATCCCACTGCCCCGCTCTCTCCTCATAGCCCTGTATCAATCCACAAACTAATCCCCCTGCCCCGCTCTCTCCCCATAGTCCTGTATCACTCCCCAAACTAATCCCACTGCTCCGCTCACCCCCATAGTCCTGAATCAATCCCCAAACTAATTCCACTGCCCCGCTCTCACCCATAGCCCTGTATCGATCCCCAAACTAATCCTACTGCCCCGCTCTCCACCCATAGTCCTGTATCAATCTCCAAACTAATCACACTGTCCCTCTCTGTCCCCATAGTCCGATATCAATCCCCAAACTAATCCCACTGCCCCGCTCTCTCCCCATAGCCCTGTATCAATCCCCAAATTAATCCCATTGCCCCGCTCTCTCACCATAGTCCTGTATCAATCCCAAACTAATCCCACTGCCCCACTCTCACCCCATAGTCCTGTATCAATCCCCAAACTAATCCCACTACCCCGCTCTCTCACCATAGTCCTGCATCAATCCGCAAACTAATCCCACTGCCCCGCTCTCTCCCCATAGCCCGGAATCAATCTCCAAACTAATCCTACTGCCCCGCTCTTTCCCCAAAGCCCTGTATCAATACCCAAACTAATCCCACTGCCCCGCTCTCTCCCCATAGCCTGAATCAATCCACAAACTAATCCCACTGCCCCGCTCTCCCCCCATAGTCCTGTATCAATCCCCAAACTAATCCCACTGCCCCGCTCTCTCCCCATAGTCCTGTATCAATCCCCAAACTAATCCCACTGCCCCGCTCTCTCCCCATAGTCCTGTATCAAGCCCCAAACAAATCCCTCTGCCACGCTCTCTCCCATAGTCCGATTTCAATCCCCAAACTAATCCCACTGCCCCGCTCTCTCCCCATAGACCTGTATCAATCTCCAAACTTATCCCACAGCCCC
>NW_027252754.1:0-5000 GCF_044704955.1 Pristiophorus japonicus
ATTTTTCGGGACCGGTTTTTGGTCGGGCTTCAAAAACGGCAGCCCGAGGCCTGGCAGAAGGCCGGGGGCAATGTCCCCGGTCGCGCCAGGCGGCTCGCGCGACCCGATTAGGCCCCGAAAGGAGTCGGGAAATCGGCAGACCTGCCCGAGTTCAGCCCGGGGGAGGCGGGGGCAGGTCGGTTCGGCTCAAATCATTAACCAAAGCCGAGACTTGGTCTCGCTGGCGCAACCGAAGTGCCAGGCTGGATAACTCATTAACCAGAAGGCGGCTGGAGGCAGGCAGGGCTGATGGCTGAGGCCGGGTGGAGGCCACCCGCGGCCGGGAAAGTCAAAAGTCCCGTTGTGTGGAAGTCTATGAGGTCAGATTCGGCCGCCTTACCGGGCCTGCGGTTGATGGTTTCCCGCTTGGGCAAGCGAGTCGGCCCGGCAAAGTGGCCACTTGCATTTTCTGGCAAGTGTCTGCGAACAACGTTAATGAGTTGAACCTCGGCAATTGTCGGAAAGTCCCGATGAAGAAATGAAAATGCCCCTTTTGCGGGGATTTGGATGCTCATGGCCGGCAGCAGGTGGCCCGACGCCCCGCCAACTTGACACTTGTCATTTCTGTCCTTGGGGGTTGGCGGGGTACTTGCACAGAGGTAGGAGGTGGCAGAATCGAGACTTGGTGAGTTTTCCAAACAAACGTCTCGAGCCTCCAGGTCTGCAGAGACCGACCAGGGCTGCCGCCCAACCGACTATTCACCCTTTTTGGGCGGGAATTTATTCCCTTTTTGCCCATTTTTCGGGTTTTTGGTCGGGCTTCAAAAGCGGCTGCCCGAGGCCTGGCAGGTGCCGGGGCATGGTCCCCGATCGCGCCAGGCGGCTCGCGCGACGCGATTAGGCCCCGAAAGGAGTCGGGAAATCGGCAGACCTGCCCGAGTTCAGCCCGCGGGGGCGGGGGGTAGGTCGGTTCGGCTCAAATCATTAACCAAAGCCGAGACTTGGTCTCGCTGGCGCAACCGAAGTGCCAGGCTGGATAACTCATTAACCAGAAGGCGGCTGGAGGCAGGCAGGGCTGATGGCTGAGGCCGGGTGGAGGCCACCCGCGGCCGGGAAAGTCAAAAGTCCCGTTGTGTGGAAGTCTATGAGGTCAGATTCGGCCGCCTTACCGGGCCTTCGGTTGATGGTTTCGCTTGGGCAAGCGAGTCGGCCCGGCAAAGTGGCCACTTGCATTTTCTGGCAAGTGTCTGCGAACAACGTTAATGAGTTGAACCTTGGAAATTGCCGGAAGTCCCGATGAAGAAATGAAAATGCCCCTTTTGCGGGGGATTTGGATGCTCATGGCCGGCAGCAGGTGGCCCGACGCCCCGCCAACTTGACACTTGTCATTTCTGTCCTTGGGGGTTGGCGGGGTATCTGCACAGAGGTAGGAGGTGGCAGAATCGAGACTTGGTGAGTTTTCCCAAACAAACGTCTCGAGCCTCCAGGTCTGCAGAGACCGACCAGGGCTGCCGCCCAACCGACTATTCACCCTTTTTGGGCGGGAATTTATTCCCTTTTTGCCCATTTTTCGGGTTTTTGGTCGGGCTTCAAAAGCGGCTGCCCGAGGCCTGGCAGAGGCCGGGGCATGGGCCCCGATCGCGCCAGGCGGCTCGCGCGACCCGATTAGGCCCCGAAAGGAGTCGGGAAATCGGCAGACCTTGCCCGAGTTCAGCCCGCGGTGGCGGGGGGCAGGTCGGTTCGGCTCAAATCATTAACCAAAGCCGAGACTTGGTCTCGCTGGCGCAACCGAAGTGCCAGGCTGGATAACTCATTAACCAGAAGGCGGCTGGAGGCAGGCAGGGCTGATGGCTGAGGCCGGGTGGAGGCCACCCGCGGCCGGGAAAGTCAAAAGTCCCGTTGTGTGGAAGTCTATGAGGTCAGATTCGGCCGCCTTACCGGGCCTTCGGTTGATGGTTTCCCGCTTGGGCAAGCGAGTCGGCCCGGCAAAGTGGCCACTTGCATTTTCTGGCAAGTGTCTGCGAACAACGTTAATGAGTTGAACCTCGGCAATTGTCGGAAGTCCCGATGAAGAAATGAAAATGCCCCTTTTGCGGGGATTTGGATGCTCATGGCCGGCAGCAGGTGGCCCGACGCCCCGCCAACTTGACACTTGTCATTTCTGTCCTTGGGGGTTGGCGGGGTATCTGCACAGAGGTAGGAGGTGGCAGAAATCGAGACTTGGTGAGTTTTCCAAACAACGTCTCGAGCCTCCAGGTCTGCAGAGACCGACCAGGGCTGCCGCCCAACCGACTATTCACCCTTTTTGGGCGGGAATTTATTCCCTTTTTGCCCATTTTTCGGGTTTTTGGTCGGGCTTCAAAAGCGGCTGCCCGAGGCCTGGCAGAGGCCGGGGCATGGTCCCCGATCGCGCCAGGCGGCTCGCGCGACCCGATTAGGCCCCGAAAGGAGTCGGGAAATCGGCAGACCTGCCCGAGTTCAGCCCGGGGGGGCGGGGGGCAGGTCGGTTCGGCTCAAATCATTAACCAAAGCCGAGACTTGGTCTCGCTGGCGCAACCGAAGTGCCAGGCTGGATACCTCATTAACCAGAAGGCGGCTGGAGGCAGGCAGGGCTGATGGCTGAGGCCGGGTGGAGGCCACCCGCGGCCGGGAAAAGTCAAAAGTCCCGTTGTGTGGAAGTCTATGAGGTCAGATTCGGCCGCCTTACCGGGCCTTCGGTTGATGGTTTCCCGCTTGGGCAAGCGAGTCGGCCCGGCAAAGTGGCCACTTGCATTTTCTGGCAAGTGTCTGCGAACAACGTTAATGAGTTGAACCTTGGAAATTGCCGGAAGTCCCGATGAAGAAATGAAAATGCCCCTTTTGCGGGGATTTGGATGCTCATGGCCGGCAGCAGGTGGCCCGACGCCCCGCCAACTTGACACTTGTCATTTCTGTCCTTGGGGGTTGGCGGGGTATCTGCACAGAGGTAGGAGGTTGGCAGAATCGAGACTTGGTGAGTTTTCCAAACAAACGTCTCGAGCCTCCAGGTCTGCAGAGACCGACCAGGGCTGCCGCCCAACCGACTATTCACCCTTTTTGGGCGGGAATTTATTCCCTTTTTGCCCATTTTTCGGGTTTTTGGTCGGGCTTCAAAAGCGGCTGCCCGAGGCCTGGCAGAGGCCGGGGCATGGGCCCCGATCGCGCCAGGCGGCTCGCGCGACCCGATTAGGCCCCGAAAGGAGTCGGGAAATCGGCAGACCTTGCCGAGTTCAGCCCGCGGTGGCGGGGGGCAGGTCGGTTCGGCTCAAATCATTAACCAAAGCCGAGACTTGGTCTCGCTGGCGCAACCGAAGTGCCAGGCTGGATAACTCATTAACCAGAAGGCGGCTGGAGGCAGGCAGGGCTGATGGCTGAGGCCGGGTGGGAGGCCACCCGCGGCCGGAAAGTCAAAAGTCCCGTTGTGAGGAAGTCTATGAGGTCAGATTCGGCCGCCTTACCGGCCTTCGGTTGATGGTTTCCCGCTTGGGCAAGCGAGTCGGCCCGGCAAAGTGGCCACTTGCATTTTCTGGCAAGTGTCTGCGAACAACGTTAATGAGTTGAACCTCGGCAATTGCCGGAAGTCCCGATGAAGAAATGAAAATGCCCCTTTTGGGGATTTGGATGCTCATGGCCGGCAGCAGGGGCCCGACGCCCCGCCAACTTGACACTTGTCATTTCTGTCCTTGGGGGTTGGCGGGGTATCTGCACAGAGGTAGGAGGTGGCAGAATCGAGACTTGGTGGAGTTTTCCAAACAACCGTCTCGAGCCTCCAGGTCTGCAGAGACCGACCAGGGCTGCCGCCCAACCGACTATTCACCCTTTTTGGGCGGGAATTTATTCCCTTTTTGCCCATTTTTCGGGTTTTTGGTCGGGCTTCAAAAGCGGCTGCCCGAGGCCTGGCAGAGGCCGGGGCATGGTCCCCGATCGCGCCAGGCGGCTCGCGCGACCCGATTAGGCCCCGAAAGGAGTCGGGAAATCGGCAGACCTGCCCCGAGTTCAGCCCGGGGGGCGGGGGGCAGGTCGGTTCGGCTCAAATCATTAACCAAAGCCGAGACTTGGTCTCGCTGGCGCAACCGAAGTGCCAGGCTGGATAACTCATTAACCAGAAGGCGGCTGGAGGCAGGCAGGGCTGATGGCTGAGGCCGGGTGGAGGCCACCCCGCGGCCGGGAAAGTCAAAAGTCCCGTTGTGTGGAAGTCTATGAGGTCAGATTCGGCCGCCTTACCGGGCCTTCGGTTGATGGTTTCCCGCTTGGGCAAGCGAGTCGGCCCGGCAAAGTGGCCACTTGCATTTTCTGGCAAGTGTCTGCGAACAACGTTAATGAGTTGAACCTTGGAAATTGCCGGAAGTCCCGATGAAGAAATGAAAATGCCCCCTTTTGCGGGGATTTGGATGCTCATGGCCGGCAGCAGGTGGCCCGACGCCCGCCAACTTGACACTTGTCATTTCTGTCCTTGGGGTGGCGGGGTGCCCGGAGATTTTCGGGAACACGATTTTCAGAACATTTTTACGACAGCGGGTACACTTTGAAAGCGCCCGAAAAGTGATGCTTTGCTGAAAGGTGCTCAATCTCAGGAAAGAGACCTTTGAAAAGAGCACTTGGAAAGTCACAAAATGACCGGTGTGCGAGACTTGGAACAATTTTGACAAAGTCTTTTGTTGTACTTTTCAAACTCTTTGGTGTTTTGCTGAAATCGTACTCTGGGAGCCAGCAGCCCCGCTTGTACCCGTGCCCGGCTCTCAGGACAGACTAGTTTCCAACGGCCCTCCGTCTTTGCGCAACAAAGGACGCTGTCTGTCACAGATGCAAGCCCCTGGGTGAGGAAATCTGTTTTACTGAGTAGTTAAGCACACGCGCAGTTCTTTCACCAAGTTCCCCTGCGTGTTGTGTGCTCGGTATCCACCGATCGATTTGGCGACTCGTGTCCGACGTGGGAGGGCTCGGAGTGGGGGCCAGCTCCGGCTGGTGTGTACCGACTCCGGCGTTCCTCCCGTTCTGCCCCG
>NW_027252754.1:15000-21556 GCF_044704955.1 Pristiophorus japonicus
GCGGATCTCTCCGCCGTCCCGTGTCGGACCGCTGTCGGCCATACCTCGTTGGAAAGCGGCGGCGACCCCGCAGGCGGCGGTGTCAGCCCGCTCCCGCATGGACGAGGCACGGCGTCGCTAGGCCGCTTGGCCCGCCGGGCAACCGGCATCCGCTGCAGTCTTTGGGCAGTAACATGACGACGCAACGTGGCAACTGGCGCGGGTAAAGAGCGTCCGCTGCGGCCGGACGGGTCGCACCGGAGGCCAGCGACGGCGTGCGGCCGGCTCTTTGGCCGGCGGAGGTGCAGCCGTTGGCTGGAGACCGCTTTCCGACGGCTATCTCCGCTGGTGGGCCAGCTGTGCTCGTCGGGTGCGCGGCGCGGGGAAGAGGAAGGCAAGCGGCATCGAACGCTACCACATTCCTGCGGGCCGACCCGAAGCCGAGCGCGCTGGAAGTCCGCGAAATGCAACCGGAGAAGAAAGTCTGAATGTGGCAACTGATGAACTGAAAATTGTCGGCGGCAAATGGTTAACCAAATGGGTTGAAGGTGGCAAACCATTAACCGAAAACTCTGGCAAATGGTTAACCGGCGTGTTAAGATGGTATCTTTAATAAAAGACGGAAATGACGAAGCCAACATAGCCAAACGAAGGCGGGGACGTTAGTGTGGCAGAAGGGCATGTCTTTAAGCCGTCGGGCGAATGTCCCTGCCAGTTGGAATCTTTTCGGGAAAAAGGGTGAAAAAATCGGAAAGGCCTAGCCGTCCGCCGTGGGGTGCGTTCGCTCGGGCTCGGCCAGCCGCGTCGATGGGTGCCGGAACGGTGCGGCTGCGCTCCGGGAGTGCGGAGATACGGCCTGTCAAGTTTCGTCCCGGAAGTCTGGATGGAGCTAAATCCGAAGCCGTTTGCGGGAAATTAGTTCCAGGGCTCGGCGACCGAAGTCAAATCCGTCCCGCCAACTTGACACTTGTCATTTCTGTCCTTGGGGGTTGGCGGGGTACCTGCACAGAGGTAGGAGGTGGCTGATCGAGAATTGGTGAGTTTTCCAAAGTCACGTCTCGAGCCTCCAGGTCTGCAGAGACCGACCAGGGCTGCCGCCCAACCGACTATTCACCCTTTTTGGGCGGGAATTTTTTCCATTTTTGTCCATTTTTCGGGTTTTTGGTCGGGCTTCAAAAACGGCAGCCCGAGGCCTGGCAGAGGCCGGGGCATGTCCCCGGTCGCGCCAGGCGGCTCGCGCGACCCGATTAGGCCCCGAAAGGAGTCGGGAAATCGGCAGACCTGCCCGAGTTCAGCCCGGGGGAGGCGGGGGGCAGGTCGGTTCGGCTCAAATCATTAACCAAAGCCGAGACTTGGTCTCGCTGGCGCAACCGAAGTGCCAGGCTGGATAACTCATTAACCAGAAGGCGGCTGGAGGCAGGCAGGGCTGATGGCTGAGGCCGGGTGGAGGCCACCCGCGGCCGGGAAAGTCAAAAGTCCCGTTGTGTGGAAGTCTATGAGGTCAGATTCGGCCGCCTTACCGGGCCTGCGGTTGATGGTTTCCCGCTTGGGCAAGCGAGTCGGCCCGGCAAAGTGGCCACTTGCATTTTCTGGCAAGTGTCTGCGAACAACGTTAATGAGTTGAACCTCGGCAATTGTCGGAAGTCCCGATGAAGAAATGAAAATGCCCCTTTTGCGGGGATTTGGATGCTCATGGCCGGCAGCAGGTGGCCCGACGCCCCGCCAACTTGCCACTTGTCATTTCTGTCCTTGGGGGTTGGCGGGGTATCTGCACAGAGGTAGGAGGTGGCAGAATCGAGACTTGGTGAGTTTTCCAAACAAACGTCTCGAGCCTCCAGGTCTGCAGAGACCGACCAGGGCTGCCGCCCAACCGACTATTCACCCTTTTTGGGCGGGAATTTATTCCCTTTTTGCCCATTTTTCGGGTTTTTGGTCGGGCTTCAAAAGCGGCTGCCCGAGGCCTGGCAGGTGCCGGGGCATGGTCCCCGATCGCGCCAGGCGGCTCGCGCGACGCGATTAGGCCCCGAAAGGAGTCGGGAAATCGGCAGACCTGCCCGAGTTCAGCCCGCGGGGGCGGGGGGTAGGTCGGTTCGGCTCAAATCATTAACCAAAGCCGAGACTTGGTCTCGCTGGCGCAACCGAAGTGCCAGGCTGGATAACTCATTAACCAGAAGGCGGCTGGAGGCAGGCAGGGCTGATGGCTGAGGCCGGGTGGAGGCCACCCGCGGCCGGGAAAGTCAAAAGTCCCGTTGTGTGGAAGTCTATGAGGTCAGATTCGGCCGCCTTACCGGGCCTTCGGTTGATGGTTTCCCGCTTGGGCAAGCGAGTCGGCCCGGCAAAGTGGCCACTTGCATTTTCTGGCAAGTGTCTGCGAACAACGTTAATGAGTTGAACCTTGGAAATTGCCGGAAGTCCCGATGAAGAAATGAAAATGCCCCTTTTGCGGGGATTTGGATGCTCATGGCCGGCAGCAGGTGGCCCGACGCCCCGCCAACTTGACACTTGTCATTTCTGTCCTTGGGGGTTGGCGGGGTATCTGCACAGAGGTAGGAGGTGGCAGAATCGAGACTTGGTGAGTTTTCCAAACAAACGTCTCGAGCCTCCAGGTCTGCAGAGACCGACCAGGGCTGCCGCCCAACCGACTATTCACCCTTTTTGGGCGGGAATTTATTCCCTTTTTGCCCATTTTTCGGGTTTTTGGTCGGGCTTCAAAAGCGGCTGCCCGAGGCCTGGCAGAGGCCGGGGCATGGTCCCCGATCGCGCCAGGCGGCTCGCGCGACCCGATTAGGCCCCGAAAGGAGTCGGGAAATCGGCAGACCTGCCCGAGTTCAGCCCGGGGGGGGCGGGGGGCAGGTCGGTTCGGCTCAAATCATTAACCAAAGCCGAGACTTGGTCTCGCTGGCGCAACCGAAGTGCCAGGCTGGATAACTCATTAACCAGAAGGCGGCTGGAGGCAGGCAGGGCTGATGGCTGAGGCCGGGTGGAGGCCACCCGCGGCCGGGAAAGTCAAAAGTCCCGTTGTGTGGAAGTCTATGAGGTCAGATTCGGCCGCCTTACCGGGCCTTCGGTTGATGGTTTCCCGCTTGGGCAAGCGAGTCGGCCCGGCAAAGTGGCCACTTGCATTTTCTGGCAAGTGTCTGCGAACAACGTTAATGAGTTGAACCTTGGAAATTGCCGGAAGTCCCGATGAAGAAATGAAAATGCCCCTTTTGCGGGGATTTGGATGCTCATGGCCGGCAGCAGGTGGCCCGACGCCCCGCCAACTTGACACTTGTCATTTCTGTCCTTGGGGGTTGGCGGGGTATCTGCACAGAGGTAGGAGGTGGCAGAATCGAGACTTGGTGAGTTTTCCAAACAAACGTCTCGAGCCTCCAGGTCTGCAGAGACCGACCAGGGCTGCCGCCCAACCGACTATTCACCCTTTTTGGGCGGGAATTTATTCCCTTTTTGCCCATTTTTCGGGTTTTTGGTCGGGCTTCAAAAGCGGCTGCCCGAGGCCTGGCAGAGGCCGGGGCATGGGCCCCGATCGCGCCAGGCGGCTCGCGCGACCCGATTAGGCCCCGAAAGGAGTCGGGAAATCGGCAGACCTTGCCGAGTTCAGCCCGCGGTGGCGGGGGGCAGGTCGGTTCGGCTCAAATCATTAACCAAAGCCGAGACTTGGTCTCGCTGGCGCAACCGAAGTGCCAGGCTGGATAACTCATTAACCAGAAGGCGGCTGGAGGCAGGCAGGGCTGATGGCTGAGGCCGGGTGGAGGCCACCCGCGGCCGGGAAAGTCAAAAGTCCCGTTGTGTGGAAGTCTATGAGGTCAGATTCGGCCGCCTTACCGGGCCTTCGGTTGATGGTTTCCCGCTTGGGCAAGCGAGTCGGCCCGGCAAAGTGGCCACTTGCATTTTCTGGCAAGTGTCTGCGAACAACGTTAATGAGTTGAACCTCGGCAATTGTCGGAAGTCCCGATGAAGAAATGAAAATGCCCCTTTTGCGGGGATTTGGATGCTCATGGCCGGCAGCAGGTGGCCCGACGCCCCGCCAACTTGACACTTGTCATTTCTGTCCTTGGGGGTTGGCGGGGTATCTGCACAGAGGTAGGAGGTGGCAGAATCGAGACTTGGTGAGTTTTCCAAACAAACGTCTCGAGCCTCCAGGTCTGCAGAGACCGACCAGGGCTGCCGCCCAACCGACTATTCACCCTTTTTGGGCGGGAATTTATTCCCTTTTTGCCCATTTTTCGGGTTTTTGGTCGGGCTTCAAAAGCGGCTGCCCGAGGCCTGGCAGAGGCCGGGGCATGGTCCCCGATCGCGCCAGGCGGCTCGCGCGACCCGATTAGGCCCCGAAAGGAGTCGGGAAATCGGCAGACCTGCCCGAGTTCAGCCCGGGGGGGGCGGGGGGCAGGTCGGTTCGGCTCAAATCATTAACCAAAGCCGAGACTTGGTCTCGCTGGCGCAACCGAAGTGCCAGGCTGGATAACTCATTAACCAGAAGGCGGCTGGAGGCAGGCAGGGCTGATGGCTGAGGCCGGGTGGAGGCCACCCGCGGCCGGGAAAGTCAAAAGTCCCGTTGTGTGGAAGTCTATGAGGTCAGATTCGGCCGCCTTACCGGGCCTTCGGTTGATGGTTTCCCGCTTGGGCAAGCGAGTCGGCCCGGCAAAGTGGCCACTTGCATTTTCTGGCAAGTGTCTGCGAACAACGTTAATGAGTTGAACCTTGGAAATTGCCGGAAGTCCCGATGAAGAAATGAAAATGCCCCTTTTGCGGGGATTTGGATGCTCATGGCCGGCAGCAGGTGGCCCGACGCCCCGCCAACTTGACACTTGTCATTTCTGTCCTTGGGGGTTGGCGGGGTGCCCGGAGATTTTCGGGAACACGATTTTCAGAACATTTTTACGACAGCGGGTACACTTTGAAAGCGCCCGAAAAGTGATGCTTTGCTGAAAGGTGCTCAATCTCAGGAAAGAGACCTTTGAAAAGAGCACTTGGAAAGTCACAAAATGACCGGTGTGCGAGACTTGGAACAATTTTGACAAAGTCTTTTGTTGTACTTTTCAAACTCTTTGGTGTTTTGCTGAAATCGTACTCTGGGAGCCAGCAGCCCCGCTTGTACCCGTGCCCGGCTCTCAGGACAGACTAGTTTCCAACGGCCCTCCGTCTTTGCGCAACAAAGGACGCTGTCTGTCACAGATGCAAGCCCCTGGGTGAGGGAAATCTGTTTTACTGAGTAGTTAAGCACACGCGCAGTTCTTTCACCAAGTTCCCCTGCGTGTTGTGTGCTCGGTATCCACCGATCGATTTGGCGACTCGTGTCCGACGTGGGAGGGCTCGGAGTGGGGCCAGCTCCGGCTGGTGTGTTACCGACTCCGGCGTTCCTCCCGTTCTGCCCCGCAATGCGCCCACCGCCGGTGGGCAGACCGGGCATCCAATAACGAGTCAGAGGGCTTGGCACGGCTCCGGTTTCTCCTAGCCTGCCCTTTGGCACTTGACGAAGGTTCTCGCGTGAGTCCGAGGCGTCCACCTGTCTTTTGGTCTCGCAGTGGTCCGAATCAAGCTCCGGAGCGGGCGTCCGCCATCTCGACTCCCGAATGTGGTGGTGCGGGAATGTGCACAGCGCGTCTCGTTCTGGTAGCTGAACACGCCATTTCTCTGGCAAAATGTGAGCAGAGACACGCAGGCGCGGGCGGTGCGTGTCGACGCCCTTTGACGGTTACAGTGTTTGCAAGCTCCCAAGTTGAACCCGGCACCAACCTCCCTGTCGTGGGGAGGCCACGTGCCCAGCAGACACAGCGAAGGTGGCGCCTTGTCAAAAGAGTCATTGGTTTGTGTAAGCCTCTTACCCCGAGCGTGTTCACACTCCTCGTGATCCTTCTGTCCTGACGGTTTCCCGGTGCTCGTGCAACACACACACACACACACACAGAGCGAGAGAGAGACAGAGACCCACACACGACGTGTCGTACGTATGTATACACACACATAAGCAATCGTTGTGGGTGGTGTGTGCACGGTAGGACGGTCGGCGCTGGATGTTGTGCCCGGCAAGGTGGAGGCGCGCCTCTTCCTTTGTACTTTGTGGTTCCACCGTTCAGTCGCTCGCTCCCTGTCTGGCTGATTTGTTGGCCCCGATTTTCGGTTCAGCTACCTGGTTGATCCTGCCAGTAGCATATGCTTGTCTCAAAGATTAAGCCATGCATGTCTAAGTACACACGGCCGGTACAGTGAAACTGCGAATGGCTCATTAAATCAGTTATGGTTCCTTTGATCGCTCCAAACGTTACTTGGATAACTGTGGTAATTCTAGAGCTAATACATGCCCAACGAGCGCTGACCCTCTGGGATGCGTGCATTATCAGACCAAAACCAATCCGGGCTTGCCCGGCAGCTTTGGTGACTCTAGATATCCTCGGGCTGATCGCACGTCCTCGTGACGGCGACGACTCATTCGAATGTCTGCCCTATCAACTTTCGATGGTACTTTCTGTGCCTACCATGGTGACCACGGGTAACGGGGAATCAGGGTTCGATTCCGGAGAGGGAGCCTGAGAAACGGCTACCACATCCAAGGAAGGCAGCAGGCGCGCAAATTACC
>NW_027252755.1:0-21542 GCF_044704955.1 Pristiophorus japonicus
ATTAATGATTGTGATTGTATTAAGTTTCTCCCCCGCTATAGCCCTTTGATTATCCACCATTGGGATGTTTTTAGTATCTTCTACCATGAAGACCGATACAAAATATTTGTTCAACGTCTCTGCCATTTCCCTGTTCTCCATTATTAATTCCCCAGTCTCATCCTCTAGGGACCAACATTTAATTAGCCACTCTCTTCCTTTTTATGTACCTGTAGAAACTCTTACTATCTGTTTTTATATTTTGTGCTAGTTAATTTTCTTAATCTATCTTCCCTCTCTATCATTTTTTTGGTTGTTCTTTGCTGGCTTTTAAAAGTACTTTTTAAAAGTGACTCCAATAGTACTTCATTGACTGTAAAGCGCTTTGAGACATCTGGGGGTTGTGAAAGGCGCCATATAAATGCAAGTCTTTCTTTCTTATTGCATTTACCGTAGTTGAATGTCTCAATATCGCAAAGCCCCGAATAAAGTATTTGCCATTTTCTTTTGTACTGAGATGCACATCACAGGCCCATCAGCACCCCTCCACAGTCCCTGCTGCCCCCTCCCCCCCCTCCACCAGTCCCTGCTGCCCCCTCCCCCCTCACCCAGTCCCTGCTGCCTCCTCGCCCCCTCCCCCAGTCCCTGCTGCCCCCTCCCCCAACTCCACCAGTCCCTGCTGCCCCCTCCCCCTCACCTGCTGCCTCCTCGCCCCCTCCCCCAGTCCCTGCTGCCCCCTCCCCATCCCCCAGTCTCTGCTGCCCCCTCCCCCAGTCTCTGCTGGCCGCTACCCCTCTCCCCCAGTCCCTGCAACCCCTTCCCCTCCCCTCCCTCCTCTGTGCTGACCCTTACCCTCTTCGCTGCGCCTTCCTCAATGTGTTTCTCTCTCCCTCCCTCAGTGTGTTTCTCTCTCTCTCACTCCCTCAGTGTGTTTCTCTCTTTCTCTCTCCCTCAGTGTGTTTCTCTCTCTCTCTCTCTCTCTGTGTATGTCTCTCTCCCTCCCTCAGTGTGTTTCTCTCTCTCTCTCTCCCTCCCTCAATGTGTTTCTCTCTCTCTGTCCCTCAATGTGTTTCTCTCTCCCTCCCTCAGTGTGTTTCTCTCTCTCTCACTCCATCAGTGTGTTTCTCTCTCTCTCACTCCATCAGTGTGTTTCTCTCTTTCTCTCTCCCTCAGTGTGTTTCTCTCTCTCGCTCTCCCTCAGTGTATGTCTCTCTCCCTCCCTCAGTGTGTTTCTCTCTCTCTCCCTCCCTCAATGTGTTTCTCGCTCTCTCTGTCCCTCAGTGTGTTTCTCTCTCCCTCCCTCAGTGTGTTTCTCTCTCCCTCCCTCAGTGTGTTTCTCTCTCTCCTTCCCTCAATGTGTTTCTCTCTCCCTCCCTCAGTGTGTTTTTCTCTCTCTCTCTCTCCCTCCCTCAATGTGTTTTTCTCTCTCTCCCTCCCTCAGTGTGTTTCTCTCTCTCTCCCTGCCTCAGTGTGTTTTTCTCTCTCTCCCTCCCTCAGTGTGTTTCTCTCTCTCTCCCTGCCTCAGTGTGTTTCTCTCTCTCTCCCTCCCTCAATGTGTTCCTCTCTCTCTCCCTCCCTCAGTGTGTTTCTCTCTCTCTCTCTCTCTCCCTCACTCAATGTGTTTCTCTCTCTCTCGTTCCCTCAGTGTGTTTCGCGCTCCCTCCCTCAGTGTGTTTCTCTTTCTCTCTCTCTCTCCCTCCCTCAGTGTGTTTCGCTCTCCCTCCCTCAGTGTGTTTCTCTCTCTCTCCCTCCCTCAGTGTGTTTCTCTCTCTCTCTCTCTCTCCCTCCCTCAGTGTGTTTCTCTCTCTCTCTGTCCCTCAGTGTGTTTCTCTCTCTCTCCCTCCCTCAGTGTGTTTCTCTCTTTCTCTCTCCCTCAGTGTGTTTCTCTCTCTCTCTCTCTCTCTACCTCCCTCAGTGTGTTTCTCTCTCTCTCTCTCTCTGCCTCCCTCAGTGTGTTTCTCTCTTTCTCCCTCCCTCAGTGCGTTTCTCTCTTTCTCTCTCCCTCAGTGTGTTTCTCTCTCTCTCTCTCTCTCTCTCTCCCTCCCTCAATGTGTTTCTCTCTCTCTCTGTCCCTCAGTGTTTCTCTCTCTCCCTCCCTCAATGTGTTTCTCTCTCTCTCCCTCCCTCAGTGTGTTTCTCTTTCTCTCTCTCTCTCCCTCCCTCAATGTGTTTCTCTCTCTCTCTGTCCCTCAGTGTGTTTCTCTCTCTCTCCCTCCCTCCCTCAATGTGTTTCTCTCTCTCTCTCTCCCTCAGTGTGTTTCTCTCTCTCCCTCTCCCTCCCTCAATGTGTTTCTCTCTCTCTCTGTCCCTCAGTGTGTTACTCTCTCTCTCTGTCCCTCAGTGTGTTTCTCTCTCTCTCCATCAGTGTGTTTCTCTCTCTCTCTCTCCCTCAGTGTGTTTCTCTCTCCCTCCCTCAGTGTGTTTCTCTCTCTCTCTCTCCCTCAGTGTGTTTCTCTCTCCCTCCCTCAGTGTGTTTCTCTCTCTCTCTCCCTCCCTCAGTGTGTTTCTCTCTCTCTCTCTCCCTCAGTGTGTTTCTCTCTCCCTCCCTCAGTGTGTTTCTCTCTCTCTCTCCCTCAGTGTGTTTCTCTCTCCCTCCCTCAGTGTGTTTCTCTCTCTCTCTCTCCCTCAGTGTGTTTCTCTCTCTCTCCCTCCCTCAGTGTGTTTCTCTCTCCCTCCCTCAGTGTGTTTCTCTCTCTCTCCCTCCCTCAGTGTGTTTCTCTCTCCCTCCCTCAGTGTGTTTCTCTCTCCCTCCCTCAGTATGTTTCTCTCTCCCTCCCTCAGTGTGTCTCTCTCTCTCTCTCTCTCTCTCTCCATCTCCCTCCCTCAATGTGTTTCTCTCTCTCTCCCTCCCTCAGTGTGTTTCTCTCTCTCTCTCTCTCTCTCTCCCTCCCTCAATGTGTTTCATTCTCTCTCCCTCCCTCAGTGTGTTTCTCT
This sequence comes from Pristiophorus japonicus, assembly GCF_044704955.1. Classification (NCBI taxonomy): domain Eukaryota; kingdom Metazoa; phylum Chordata; class Chondrichthyes; family Pristiophoridae; genus Pristiophorus; species Pristiophorus japonicus. Next base: position 2,914 of record NW_027252755.1, read on the forward strand.
CTCTCTCTCTCTCTCTCTCTCCCTCCCTCAATGTGTTTCTCTCTCTCTCGGTCCCTCAGTGTGTTTCGCTCTCCCTCCCTCAGTGTGTTTCTCTTTCTCTCTCTCTCTCCCTCCCTCAATGTGTTTCTCGCTCTCTCCCTCCCTCAATGTGTTTCTCTCTCTCTCTCTCCCTCCCTCACTCAATGTGTTTCTCTCTCTCTCGGTCCCTCAGTGTGTTTCTCTCTCCCTCCCTCAGTGTGTCTCTCTCTCTCTCTCTCTCTCTCTCCCTCCCTCAATGTGTTTTTCTCTCCCTCCCTCAGTGTGTTTCTCTCTCTCTCCCTCCCTCAGTGTGTTTCTCTCTCTCTCTCTCCCTCCCTCACTCAATGTGTTTCTCTCTCTCTCGGTCCCTCAGTGTGTTTCTCTCTCCCTCCCTCAGTGTGTTTCGCTCTCCCTCCCTCAGTGTGTTTCTCTTTCTCTCTCTCTCCCTCCCTCAATGTGTTTCTCTCTCTCTCACTCCATCAGTGTGTTTCTCTCTTTCTCCCTCCCTCAGTGTGTTTCTCTCTCTCTCCCTCCCTCAGTGTGTTTCTCTCTTTCTCTCTCCCTCAGTGTGTTTCTCTCTCTCTCTCTCCCTCAGTGTATGTCTCTCTCCCTCCCTCAGTGTGTTTCTCTTTCTCTCTCTCTCTCCCTCCCTCAATGTGTTTCTCTCTCTCTCTGTCCCTCAGTGTGTTTCTCTCTCTCCCTCCCTCAGTGTGTTTCTCTCTCTCTCCCTCCCTCAGTGTGTTTCTCTCTCCCTCCCTCAATGTGTTTCTCTCTCTCTCCCTCCCTCAGTGTGTTTCTCTCTCCCTCCATGTGTTTCTCTCTCTCCCTCAATGTGTTTCTCACTCTCTCCCTCCCTCAATGTGTTTCTCTCTCTCTCCCTCAATGTGTTTCTCTCTCTCGCTCTCTCTCTCTCTGTTTCTCTCTCTCTCTCCCTCCCTCAATGTGTTTCTCTCTCTGTCCCTCAGTGTGTTTCTCTCTCTCTCCCTCCCTCAGTGTGTTTCTCTCTCCCTCCCTCAGTGTGTTTCTCTCTCTCTCCCTCCCTCAGTGTGTTTCTCTCTCTCTCTCTCTCCCTCCCTCAATGTGTTTCTCTCTCTCTCTCTTCATCTCCCTCCCTCAATGTGTTTCTCTCTCTCTCTCTCCCTCAGTGTGTTTCTCTCTCTCTCTCTCTCTCCCTCCCTCAATGTGTTTCTCTCTCTCTCGGTCCCTCAGTGTGTTTCGCTCTCTCCCTCAGTGTGTTTCTCTTTCTCTCTCTCTCTCCCTCCCTCAATGTGTTTCTCGCTCTCTCTGTCCCTCAATGTGTTTCTCTCTCCCTCCCTCAGTGTGTTTCTCTCTCCATCCCTCCCTCAATGTGTTTCTCTCTCCCTCCCTCAGTGTCTCTCTCTCTCTCTCTCTCTCCCTCCCTCAATGTGTTTCTCTCTCTCTCCCTCCCTCAGTGTGTTTCGCTCTCCCTCCCTCAGTGTGTTTCTCTTTCTCTCTCTCTCCCTCCCTCAATGTGTTTCTCTCTCTCTCTGTCCCTCAGTGTGTTTTTCTCTCTCTCCCTCCCTCAGTGTGTTTCTCTCTCTCTCCCTCCCTCAGTGTGTTTCTCTCTCTCTCCCTCCCTCAGTGTGTTTCTCTCTCTCTCCCTCCCTCCCTCAATGTGTTTCTCTCTCTCTCTGTTCCTCAGTGTTTCTCTCTCTCCCTCCCTTAATGTGTTTCTCTCTCTCTCCCTCCCTCAGTGTGTTTCTCTCTCTCTCTCTCCCTCCCTCAGTGTGTTTCTCTCTCTCTCCCTCCCTCAGTGTGTTTCTCTCTCTCTCTCTCCCTCCCTCAGTGTGTTTCTCTCTCTCTCCCTCCCTCAGTGTGTTTCTCTCTTTCTCTCTCCCTCAGTGTGTTTCTCTCTCTCTCCCTCCCTCAGTGTGTTTCTCTCTCTCTCCCTCCCTCAGTGTGTTTCTCTCTTTCTCTCTCCCTCAGTGTGTTTTTCTCTCTCTCTCTCCCTCAGTGTATGTCTCTCTCCCTCCCTCAGTGTGTTTCTCTCTCTCTCTCTCTCCCTCCCTCCCTCAATGTGTTTCTCTCTCTCTCTGTCCCTCAGTGTGTTTCTCTCTCTCTCTCCCTCCCTCAATGTGTTTCTCTCTCTCTCTGTTCCTCAGTGTTTCTCTCTCTCCCTCCCTCAATGTTTTTCTCTCTCTCTCCCTCCCTCAGTGTGTTTCTCTCTCTCTCTCTCCCTCCCTCAATGTGTTTCTCTCTCTCTCGGTCCCTCAGTGTGTTTCGGTCTCCCTCCCTCAGTGTGTTTCTCTTTCTCTCTCTCTCTCCCTCCCTCAATGTGTTTCTCTCTCTCTCTCTCTCTCTGTGTTTCTCTCTCTCTCCCTCTCTCAATGTGTTTCTCTCTCTCTTCCTCAATGTGTTTCTCTCTCTCTTCCTCCCTCAATGTGTTTCTCTCTCCCTCCTTCAGTGTGTTTCTCTCTCTCTCTCCCTCCCTCAGCGTGTTTCTCTCTCTCTCCCTCAGTGTGTTTCTCTCTCTCTTTCCCTCCCTCAGCGTGTTTCTCTCTCTCTCTCCCCCTCACTGTGTTTCTCTCTCCCTCCCTCAATGTGTTTCTCTCTCTCTCTGTCCCTCAATGTGTTTCTCTCTCTCTCTCTCAATGTGTTTCTCTCTCTCTCTCTCTCTCTCTCTCCCTCCCTCAATGTGTTTCTCTCTCTCTCTCTCTATGTTTCTCTCTCTCACCCTCTCTCAATGTGTTTCTCTCTCTCTCTCTCCCTCAGTGTGTTTCTCTCTCTCTCTCTCTCCCTCCCTCAATGTGTTTCTCTCTCTCTCTGTCCCTCAATGTGTTTCTCTCTCTCTCTCTCAATGTGTTTCTCTCTCTCTCTGTCCCTCAATGTGTTTCTCTCTCTCTCTCAATGTGTTTCTCTCTCTCTCTCCCTCCCTCCCTCAATGTGTTTCTCTCTCTCTCTCTCTATGTTTCTCTCTCTCTCCCTCTCTCAATGTGTTTCTCTCTCTCTCTGTCCCTCAATGTGTTTCTCTCTCTCTCTCAATGTGTTTCTCTCTCTCTCTCTCTCTCTCCCTCCCTCAATGTGTTTCTCTCTCTCTCTCTCTCTATGTTTCTCTCTCTCTCCCTCCCTCAGTGTGTTTCTCTCTCTCTCTCCCTCCCTCAATGTGTTTCTCTCTCCCTCCCTCAGTGTGTTTCTCTTTCTCTCTCCCTCTCTCAATGTGTTTCTCTCTCTCTTCCTCAATGTGTTTTTTTCTCTCTCTCCCTCCCTCAATGTGTTTCTCTCTCCCTCCCTCAATGTGTTTCTCTTTCTCTCTCACTCTCTGTGTTTCTCTCTCTCTCCCTCTCTCAACGTGTTTCTCTCCCTCTTCCTCAATGTGTTTCTCTCTCTCTTCCACCCTCAATGTATTTCTCTCTCTCTCCCTCCCTCAATGTGTTTCTCTCTCTCTCCCTCAGTGTGTTTCTCTCTCTCTCTCCCTCCCTTCTATGTGTTTCTCTCTCTTTCCCTCCCTCAATGTGTTTCTCTCTCTCTCTCCCTCATTGTGTTTTTCTCTCTGTCTCCCTCTGCCAGTTGCTCTCTCAGGACTCAGAGTTTCCAGTTGAGTTTTGCTGGCTCTGTTACTGCCGTCCTCACAACCGGCAGTGAAGTGGTGTGAGTTGCGAATCGCAGGGGCAACCCGCGGGGCTCAGGCAATGCAGCTTTGGTTTGGTTTGGTTGCATGCCATAACAGGTATGCAACCTGGGCATGTGTGAGCCGCAGGTAACAGGGTCATTTCTTCCGAGTCGCCTACAGCCACGCTCCGGAGACCAGTCGCCCATTCCGGGAGGCTCCCGGCCAGAGCAGGAGGGTTGGGAATCCTATTTTGAGTGATGGCGGAGTCAGTGGGGGATGGGGCGTTAAGGGGTGAGGAACAGTGACAGGTTCCCCCTCAGGCCAGATTTCACAGGAGCAGGCCCAGCCAGGCAGGTCAGTAATTATATTTAATTTCAGGTTTCCTCGTGGGACAGGAAGAACAGGAGCGCTCCTCTGGGTCTCAAAAGTGGGCCTGAAGCCTCCCTTGACCTGAGCACCCCTCCTGATGGTGTCCAGAGACACATCCCCTCCACCCCCCCACCCCCAATCAATACTTACCGGGGTCCCCAGCTGAGGCCTTGTCCTCCGAATTCCCGCTCCCGCCTGCTCCGGTGAGAGCGCATGAAAATATACGGTAATTGTTGTGTATCTGTAAAGCATGCACTCCCATGTTCCGTCACCAGGGAACGCATCCCCTGAAGTCCCAAGGGATGCCAGCATCCCTTGGGAGCACTGTATATAAGCCGGCTCCTAAGGCCTGTTCCTCACTCTGGAGTGTCTTAATAAAGACTGGGGTCACTGTTACTTTAACCTCCCTGTGTGCAGTCTCATCTGTGTTAGGAACACAATAACTGGCGACGAGGATACGAATCCAACGCAAAGATGCAGCAAACTGTGGGCATTCTGGAGAAGTTCTCAGAGGGTGAGGACTGGGAAGCCTATGTCGAACGGCTAGACCAGTACTTTGTAGCCAACGAGCTGGACGGAGAAGGAAGCGCTACAAAAAAGGAGAGCAGTTCTCCTCACGGTCTGCGGGGCACCGACCTACAGCCTCATGAAGAATCTTCTGGCTCCGGTGAAACCAACAGATAAGTCATATGAGGAGCTGTGTACACTGGTTCAGGAACATTTTAACTGGAGGGAGAGCGTGCTGATGGCGAGGTATCGGTTCTACACGTGCCAGCGATCTGAAGGTCAGGAAGTGGCGAGCTACGTCGCCGAGCTAAGGCGTCTTGCAGGACAGTGTGAGTTTGATGGCTACCTGGAGCAAATGCTCAGAGACATTTTTGTACTGGGCATTGGCCACGAGACCATCCTACGAAAACTTTTGACTGTCGAGACACCGACCCTCAGTAAGGCCATTGCGATAGCACAGGCATTTATGTCCACCAGTGATAACACCAAACAAACCCCTCAGCACACAAGTACTAGCAATGTTCATAAATTAGCTGGAACTGTGTTTGCGAGCAGAAATGTACAGGGCAGAAACCATGAGTCTGCAACTGCCAGCAGGCCTCAGGTGACCCAGATGACTCAGAGTCTGCAACAAAGGATGAATGCAAGGCAATGCCTTGTTGGCATTGTGGAGGCTTCCATTCAGCCTATTCATGCCGCTTTTGTTTGCAAGAGCTGTGGAACAATGGGGCACCTCCAATGAGCTTGCAGACGAGCTGACGAGCTGCAAGCTCTGCACAACCTGCTAACTACCACGTGGCAGAGGAAGATTGGTCCATGGTGGATCAAAGCAATTTCGAGCCTCAGAGAGAGGAGGCAGATGCTGAAGTACACGGGGTGCACACATTTTCGATGAAATGTCCACCTATAATGCTAAATGTAAAATTGAATGGCTTACCCGTAGCCATGGAACTGGGCACTGGCGCTAGCCAATCCATCATGAGTAAAAAGATGTTTGAGAGACTGTGGTGCAACAAGGCACTCAGACCAGTCCTGAGCCCCATCCACACGAAACTGAGAACGTATGCCAAAGAGCTTATCACTGTCCTGGGCAGCGCCATGGTTAAAGTCACCTACGAGGGCACGGTGCATGAATTGCCACTCTGAATTAACCCGGGCGATGGCCCCACACTGCTTGGAAGGAGCTGGCTGGGCAAAATCCGCTGGAACTGGGATGATATCTGAGCACTATCACATGTCAATGATGCCTCATGTACCCAGGTTCTTAACAAATTTCCTTCCCTTTTTGAGCCAGGCATTGAAAACTTTTCCGGGGCGAAGGTGCGGATCCATTTGGTCCCAGAGGCACGATCCATCCACCATAAGGCGCGAGCGGTACCTCACATGATGAGGGAGAGAGTGGAAATCGAGCTGGACAGGCTGCAATGCGAGGGCATCATCTCCCCAGTGGAATTCAGCGAGTGGGCCAGCCCAATTGTTCCAGTACTCAAAAATGATGGCACGGTCAGGATTTGCGGCGATTATAAATTAACTATTAATCGTTTCTCGCTACAGGACCAATACCCACTACCTAAGGCAGACAACCTATTTGCAACGCTGGCAGGAGGCAAGACGTTCACCGAGCTTGACCTGACTTCGGCCTACGTGACGCAGGAGCTGGAGGAGTCTTCAAAGGGCCTCACCTGCATCAACACACACAAGGAACTGTTCATCGACAACACATGCCCGTTTGAAATTCGGTCGGCTGCAGCGATCTTCCCGAGAAACATGGAGAGCCTACTCAAGTCGGTACCACGCACGATGGTTTTGCAGGACGACATATTGGTCACGGGATGGGACACCGTCGTGCACCTACAAAACCTGGAGGAGGTCCTCCAGCGACTGGACCGCCACCAGGGAGCGCATCCCCTGAAGTCCCAAGGGATCCCAGCATCCCTTGGGAGCACTGTATATAAGCCGGCCCCTAAGGCCTATTCCTCACTCTGGAGTGTCTTAATAAAGACTGAGGTCACTGTTACTTTAACCTCCCTGTGTGCAGTCTCATCTGTGTTAGGAACACAATAGTAATAAGCGGTGAAAATCCGCCTGAGTCTCCACGTCCCTGCCTGCCCCTCCCCAACTTTCCGAGTTCAACGCTGCCCTCCCACCGCCCCCCCCCCCCCCACCACCCCGCATCGCCAACTCCTCACTTTAAAATCGGGGGCCTCACCATCTGGGTTCATGCATCAAGAAGTGGGCGAGGTAGCGAGGGCTGCCTGTGGAACTGATCAGCTCCGTTGGGCGGGCCACATTGTCTGTATGCTAGACACGAGACTCCCAAAACAAGTGCTCTACTCGGAACTCCATCAAGTTATCTCAGCCCATCAGCATAACTTCTATTCCCTTCTCCCTCACATGCTTATCGAGTGTCCCCTTAAACGCATCAATGCTATTCACCTCAAACACTGTGGCAGCAAGTTCTGCATTTCTCACTCTCTGGGCGAAGATGTTTCTCGTGAATTCCTTACTGGGTTTATTAATCCAATCTCATATTTATGGACCCTAGCTTTAGTCTCAGCCGCAAGTGGGAACATCTTGCGTTTGTCTACCCTCGCAAACCCTTCCAAGGCTGAGATAGATACATTTTTGGAGTATCGGGAAAATCAGTGGAGATCGGACGGGAAAGTGGAGTTGAGGTCGATGATCAGCCTTGATCTTATTGAATGGCGGAGCAGGCTCGAGGGGCCGTATGTCCCACTCCTGCTCCTATTTCTGATGTTCTTTCGTAATCTTAAACACCTCTATGGTCACCCCTCAGCATTCTATTTTTGAGAGAGAAGATCCCCAGTCTGGTCAATTTTTCCTGATGGTGATAGCCTCTAAGTTCTGGTATCATTCGAGTAAATCTTTGTTTGCACGTTCGCCAGTGCCTCCATATCCTTTATATAATAAGGAGACCAGAACTGTTCACTCTCAGTGCGGGCTAACCAAGATTCGACACAAGTTTACAAGTAACTTCTCTGCTTTTCCGTTCAATCCCCATTTAATGAATGTCTCTGACTGCAGCCTGGAAACAGCAATTACCCGCAGAAGGAAATGCCTTGCCATTGTGACAAACATACAAACAGAAAATAACAAATTGCTGATGATTAACTTCTCCCTCAGCGCTGCAATCAATACACCGCGAGAAAGCTCAGAAAGAAGTTGAGTGATTCGGAAGGTTTGTCGGCAGATGTACGGAAGGAGGAGCTGGTGGCAACAGATAGAAAGACTGGCATTCACACAGAGCCTTATCGGGTCTCTCTCAGAGCTGGCACGTACAGCGAATGCTTTGATGTGCCAAAGCTCTTGTTATGCACAAAGGAAGGACTTGCATTGATACAGCACCCTTCACAACCTCAGGACGTCCCAAAGCACTTTGCAGCCAAGGCAGCACCTTCCAACGTGTCGCCACTGTTGTAATGTAGGCAACGCAACAGGCAATTTTCACACACCCAGGGGCTGAAATTGATTAACCACCCACTGCCGCCGACATTCCTCTGCTCGAACCGCCCAGAGCCACTTTCGGCGAGGCCTGGAGCGGGCGGGAGGGGAGAGCCGCCGGGAAGCGCCCGCCGAAGTCAGCGGACGGCCGATGCGGGTAAGTGGACTCCCGCCTGCTGAGCTGCCAGATTGATGCGGGCGGGAATCGGCGGTGGACCGCTGCATGGAGGCTGCCCTGTCCTCAACGGTAAGTGTGAAGATCGGGGAGAACATCTTCCCAAAAAATTAAAAAATGTGATTCATTTATTTCTTTGCAGGGACTTACCCGGACGGGGTCCCCTGAAAGGTCGTCAGGTGGTTTTGTTTTGAAGCTTTTTATTTTTAGCTGTTCGACCCTCCGTGGGCCCGACTCCATCCTCGGCGGCACTTGGGCGGCAAGCGCCTCTGCCGCCGAGAATGAGACCTCCCGCCGACTCCAGCCCAGATTGGCGTCGTTGCTTTGCTGCCCGCTGACCTTCGAGGGACCTGCTCCATGAAAACTCCGCCCAATGTACCGTCGGGGACCTCGGTGACCATCGGCGAATCTTTGGGCGGCACTTGGGGCGGGATGGGGGCGGCCTTCATCACATTTTGGCCCCAAGTTCCCACAAACAGCAATGTGATAATGACCAGATAGTCTATTTTTTTGTGATGTTGATTGAGGGATAAATATTGGCCAGGACACTGGTGAGAACTCCCCTGCTCCTCTTTAAAATAGTGCCATGGGATCTTTTACGTCCACCTGAGAGCAGATGGGGTCTCGGTTTAACCCCTCATCCAAACGACGGCATCTCTGACAGTGCAGCGCTCCCTCAGCATTGCACTGAAGGGTCAGCCTGGATTTTTGTGCTCTGGTCTCTGGAGTGGGACTTGAACCCACAACCTTCTGACCCAGAGGTGAATAGATGAACGTGAAAGCAATTTTTCGCATAGCAAGCTCCTCAAAATGGTAATAACGGAATAATCACTGAATTTAATGATGTGTTTGAAATGTTGAAAAGGTGCAATAGGGTAGATGCGGAGAAACGATGTCCCCTGGCGGGGGGGTAATCAAGAAAGAGTGAATATATTCTTAAGATCAGAGCTGGGCCATTTAGGAGTGACATCAGGTAGCACTTCTTCACACAAAGGTTAGCAGAAATCTGGAATTCTCTCCCCAAAAGCCTGGCAATGCTGGGGGTCAAATGAAGCTTTGAATACCTAATCAATAAGATTTTTGTTAGGTAAGGTATCAAGGGATAAGGAGCAAAGGTGGGGAAATAAAGATGAGGTGCAGGTCAACCATGATCTAATTGAATGGCAGAGCAGGCTTCAGGGCCTGAATGGCCTCCTCCTGTCCTAATGTTCTGACCTGTTTTTGTTGGTGTCAGTTGAGTGAGAATTTTGGCTCAGGGAAAATGTTGGCCAGGAGTACTCCCTGGTCTTTGTCAAATAATGCCGTGGGATCTTTCACATGAGCAGTGAAAGAAAGAAAGACCTGGGTTTATATAGCACTTTTCACGACCACCGGATGTCTCAAAGCGCTTTAGAGCCAATGGAGGACTTTTGCTAATCACACCTCCCCAGAGGTCCTTTCCAACTCTGGCGTTAAATCGCCCAGGAGGATCAGCTTGTCGCCCGTTGGGATTCGGGATAGGATGGTTCAAGGCTGCAGTAGAATTCCTCCTTGGTCTCGCCTGTAGCTTCCAGGGTTGGGGCGTATGCACTGATGACCATAGTGCACTGGTTCCGGGCTAGGCTGAGCCAAAGGGTCATGAGGCGTTCATTTATCCCGCAAGGGGAGTCCCTGAGGCGGTCGATTAGCTCATTTTTTATGGCGAAGCCAACCCCATTGAGGCGGCATTCATCTTCTGACGAAATGCTTAGAGCATGGCCTTGTCATAATCAACACCTTGTTTCATCAGAGAGACAAGTATAAGGCCTCATGGCAAAAGCCTCCAAGCACTGGCATCTGCTAGACTACGTCATCGTCCAAGCGAGGGCCCGCAAGGACCTGTGCATCACCCGCGCCATGACAGGAGCGGACGATTACAGGACGGACCATCGCCTAATCTGCTCTGTCATCTCCATCAATGTAGCCCCAAAACAGCGACGGCAACAGAAACAATGCCACAGGAAAATCAATGCTGGAGCACTCATAGACTCTCTAAGAAAACCCTATTCAGCCAGCACCTCTCTGCCAACCCGACGACTCCCAGTGACCCAGAGACGCAGAGTGCCCACATTGCCTGGTCTGCCCTGAAGGCCTCCATAATTAGCACCTGTGAAGAGATGCTCGGTCACTCGACCAGGAAACAACAAGACTAGTTCGAGGAGAATGACCAGGAGATGTAAGAGCTTATAAGTTGCAAGCGCAAGGCATTCTTGGACAGGAAACAGTAACCACAACTCGAGAGCAAGAAAGCAGCTCTATAGATGTCTGCAGGCCAACATAAAACTCATGACCTAAAGAACAGATGGTGGGTGGAAAAAGTGCAGGAGATCCAGCAACTAGCTGACAACCATGACGTGTGAGGATTCTTTAGCACAGTCAAGACCACCTATGGCCCAAGCACCCAAGGTCCTACCCCACTACGGGCCAAGAACGGAGAGGTACTCATCAAGTACAGAGAGGCAGTCAGTGCCCACTGGAAGGATCACTTCGAAGATCTCCTTAACTGAGACTCTGTCTTCGACGTGGGTGTCCTTGACTCCATCCCACAGCATGCTACCCGCCACCAGCTCAGCATAACCTCAGCCCGACATGAGGTTGAAAAGGCCAACCGACTACTGAAGAACAACAAGGCTTCAGGAGCAGATGGAATCCCCGCTGAAGCACTAAAGCATGGCGGAGAAGCACTATTGACACAAATTCATGAACTCATTTCTCTTATTTAGGAAGAGGAGAGCATGCCAGGGGACCTCAGAGACGCCGTAATCGTGACCATCTTCAAGAAAGGTGACAAGTCCGATTGCGGTAATTACAGAGGGGTTTCCCTGCTGTCTGCCTCAGGGAAAGTCATCGCAAGAATCCTCCTCAATCGCCTTCTCCCAGTGGCTGAAGAACTCCTCCCAGAGTCGCAATGGGGATTCCGCCTGATAAGGGGCACAATGGACATGATCTTCACCGCGCGTCAAATTCAAGAAAAATGCAGGGGGCAGTATCAACCCCTGTACACGGCCTTCTTTGACCTCACAAAGGCCTTCGGCACTGTCAACCGTGAGGGATTATGGAACGCCCTTCTCAAATTCGGTTGCCCTCAAAGGTTTGTCACCATCCTCCGCCTGCTTCACCAACGGATCCACCACAGGCCCAATACATGTGCAGACCGGGGTCAAGCAAGGGTGCGTCATCGCACCAACGCTCCTCTCAATCTTCCTTGCTGCAATGCTCCATCTCACCCTCAATAAGCTCCCCGCTGGAGTCGAGCTAAGCTATAGAACAAAGGAGAAATTGTTCAACCTCCGTCGCCTCCAGTCCAATTCCAAGGTCGTCCCATCCTCTGTTATTGAATTACAAGATGACGACGCATGCGTGTGCACACACTTGGAGGTCGAACTCCAAACCATCATCAACACCCTCACCGAAGTGTACGAGAGTATGGGCCTTACATTAAACATCTATAAGGCAAAGGTTCTCTACCAACCTTCCCCCGCCAAACAGTACTGCCCCCCGAGTATCAAGATCCATGATGAGACCTTGGACAACGTGAACCATTTTCCATACCTTGGGAACCTATTGTCAACAAGGGCAGACGTCGATGATGAGATCCAACACTGCCTTCAGTGTGCCAGTGCAGCCTTCGGCCGCCTGAGGAAGAGGGTTTGAAGACCAGGATCTCAAACCCGGCACCAAGCTCATGGTCTACAGGGCAGTAGTGATAACCGCCTTCCTATATGGCTCAGAGACATGGACTATGTACAGTAGACACCTCAAAGCACTGGAGAAATACCACCAGTGTTGTCTCGGCAAGATCCTGCAAATCCATTGGCAGGATAGGTGCACCAATGTCAGTGTTCTCGCTCAGACCAACATCCCCAGCATCGAAGCATTGACCACGCTCGATCAGCTCCGATGGACGGGCCACATCGTCCGCATGCCCGATATTAGACTCCCAAAACAAGCACTCTACTCAGAGCTCCGACACGGCAAACGAGCCCCAGGTGGACAGAGGAAACACTTCAAGTACACCCTCAAAGCCTTCGGGAAAAAGTGCAACATCCCCACCGACACCTGGGAATGCCTGATCCAAGCCTGCTCAAAGTAGAGGGGAAGCAACCAGGAAGGCGCAAAACACCTCGAGTCTCTTCGCCGGGACACGCGGAGGCCAAGTACAAACAGCGGAAGGAGCGTACGACAACCCAAGCACCCCACCCACCCGTCCCTCCAACCACCGTCTGCCCCTCCTGTCACAGAGACTGTAGGTCCCGCATTGGTCTCATCAGTCACCTGAGATCTCATTTTAGTGTGGAAGCAAGTCATCCTCGACTCCGAGGGACTACCTAAGAAGAAGACGACTTTTGGAGTGTAGTCACTGTTGTAATGTGGGAACCACGGCAGCCAATTTGCGCACAAACAGCAATGTGATAATGACTTGATAATCTGTTTTTGTTATGTTGATTGAGGGATAAATATTGGCCAGGGCACCGGGGATAACTCCCCTGCTCTTCTTCGAAATAGTTGCGTGGGATCTTTTACATCCACCTCGGCGAGCAGACGATGGCCTCGGTTTAACGTTTCCTCTGAAAGACGGCACCTCCGACAGTGCAGCACTCCCTCAGCACTGCACTGGAGCATCAGCCTAGATTAATGTGCTCAAGATCCTGGAATGGGACTTGAACGCATAACCTTCTGACTCAGAGGCACTGAGCTACGCTGACACAGCCAAAGAGCTGAATGGTCTACACCTGTCCTAATTTTCTGACCTGTTTTTGGTGGTGTTGGTTGAGGGAGAATATTTGCTGAGGGAGAATGTTGGCCAGGAGCCCAGGAGTTCTCCCTGCTCTTTTTTAAATAACGCTGTGGGATCTTTCACGTGAGCATTGATACCAGGAATGAGAGGCTACATTTATGAAGGCTTAGAAATGTTTTTTTTCCCCCAAGTGGGACAGAAATAGTTGTGGGGAAGATCTAATCGAGGTTTTGAAAATTCTGAAAGATTATTTTTAACTCATTCACAGGATGTGGGCATCGCTAGCATTTAATGCCCATCCCTAATTGCCTTTGAGAAGGTGGTAGTGAGTCACCACCTTCAAGCGCAGCAAGTAAAAGTACTCCCACAGGGCTGTTAGGGAGGGAGTTCCAGGATTTTGACCCAGCGACGATGAAGGAATGGCGATATATTCCCAAGTCAGGATGGTGTGTGACTTGGAGGGGAACTTGGAGGTGATGGTGTTCCCATGCGCCTGCTGCCCTTGTCCTTCTAGGTGGTAGAGATTGCGGGTTTGGGACGTGCTGCCGAAGAAGCCTTGGTGATTTGCTGCAGTATCTCTTGCAGATGGTACACACTGCAGCCACGATGCGCTGGTGGTGGAGGGAGTGAATGTTGAAGGTGGTGGATGGGGTGCCAATCAAGTGGGCTGCTTTGTCCTGGATGGTGTCGAGCTTCTTGAGTGTTGTTGGAGCTTCACTCATCCAGGCAAGTGGAGAGTATTCTATCATACTCCTGACCTGTACCTTGCAGATGGTAGAAAGCATTTGGGGAGTCAGGAGGTGAGTCATTTGCTGCAGAATAACCAGCCTCTGACCTGCTCTTTGTTGCCACAGTATTTATGTGATTGGTCTAGTTTCTGGTCAATGGTGACCCCCAGGATGTTGATATTGGGGGATTGGGCGATGATAATATCATTGAATGTCAAGGGACGGTGATTAGACTCTCCCTCATTGGAGATGGTCATTGCCTGGCACTTGTGTGGCCCAAATGTTACTTGCCACTTATCAGCCCAAGCCTGAATGTTGTCCAGGTCTTGCTGCATGCAGGCATGGACTGCTTCATTATCTGAGGAGCAGCGAATGGCACTGAACACTGTGCAGTCATCAGCGAACATCCCCACTTCTGGCCTGATGATGGAGGGAAGGTCATTGATTAAACAGCTGAAGATGGTTAGGCCGAGGACACTGCCCTGAGGAACTCCTGCAGTGATATCCTGGTGCTGAGATGATTGGCCTCCAACAACCACATTCTTCTTTTGTGCTAGTGGAGAGTTTACTCCTGAATTCCATTGACTTCAGTTTTACTCGGGCTCCATGATGCTACACTTGGCCAAATGCTGCCTTGATGTCAAGGGCAGTCACTCTAACCTCACTTCCGGAATTCAGCGCTTTTGTCCATGTTTGATCCAAGGCTGTAAGCCGAGTCTGGAACAAGGAGAAATAGTGAAAGATTGCTTCCACTGGTTCAAGAATACCTTTCAATAATTACTTTCAAAGGTGAATTGGATAAATACTTGAAGGGGGAAAAATTGCAGGGCTCTGGGAAAAGGGCAGGGGAGTGGGACTAATTGGATAGCTCTTTCAAATAGCCAGCACAGGAACGATGGGCCGAATGGCCTTCTGTGCTGTATCATTCTATGATTCTACGGTTGATGAATTGACAACCAAGGAACATAGAATTCAGATTATCAACAGAAGTGCAAAGGGAGAGATTAGGAGAAATCTTTTCATGCGGAGAGCTGCTGAGTATTGCCGACTTAAGATCAGATGAGTGCAGTTTTCTCCAGCGATCTCCAGGGATCTTTTCGGCGAGTGATCAGCTCGGCGACGTGTGGGCGATATGGCGAAGGTTGCAGTCGACGATCATCTCGGCGATAACCTTAGGCCAGGAGATGCAACACATTCATGTGCGGCGAAAGTTGGGCCGCCGATGAATGGGCGATGTTCCGGCCCTACTTTGCACTTTTGAGCAAAAATGTGCGATAGCTTGCTTATATGGGCGATAGATCGGCGATAGATCGGCGATCTTCAGTGGAAAGTCTAGTCCAAAGGTAGTGATGTGTCACAAGTGGCTATTGAGGCAGAGACCATGGGCTAGAACCTCCACTTTTTTTGCATGCTTAATGCCCACTTAACGCCCATTTCACTGCTCAAGTGACATATAACGCCCATATATCACCCATTTAGCCACAAAATGGAAACTGGCGGGCATTTTTCGGAAACTTATCACTGAGTGTTACTTTCCCCATGTGCTTAACGCCGGGAAAAAATATTACCGCCGGCCCACTTTTTTTGGGTGGAATCAGCGAATTCAATGCCAATAATATCGCCCGGTGTTACTTTCCACATGGAATTGACGCCGAGATTCAATATTAACGCCTGCCCACTTTTTTTTATCGAAACTAGCGGCGATGAGATTGCCCTGCGTCAATTTCACCACCTCGCACACATATCGCCCACAATATCGCTCGCCCAAACAAATGCCCAGAGAAAGTGGAACTAACCGGAACGAATCACAGCTTTATGGACATCATGCTCTAGATCACATGTCGCGTCCTTGACAAGGCTGCTGTGCTTCAACTTTGGCAGAGTTCAGATGTACTCTGCAGGTCGTTGGAGTTGATGTGAACATCTGTAAAAACATCTTGACCATACTCTGACTGATTGGAATTGAAGGAGCATTCCTTATTTGTGACAATGGGGCCTGTCCTTTCTCACCCTCTCTTAGTGACCAATTACATGCCGCAGACTCGACATCACCGAAGGAACGCTCCACTGCATTATGTGCCCAATGTAAGACGTGACAGACAGATGAGGAGGACCAGACGTTACACTGCCCCGCAAGTACATGGAGAAGCAGTCTTACCTCGACTTGCCCGACACCACCTGCGTTGGGAGACTGCACTTCCACAAAGAGGTTATCACTGAGGGATGCCAGCTGATAAGGGCAGATCTGCAGCCTGCCAGCACCATCAGTACTGCACTGTCCGTCGAGGTCAAAGTCACCGCGGCACTGTCGTTCTACTCCTCGGGTTCTTTTCAGGCCACAGCTGGAGACATTTGCGGACTTTCTCAGCATGCCACACATCGCTGCATTAGGCAGGTCACTGAAGCCCTGTACGCATGCAGGAGGGACTTGATCAGCTTCCCAATGACCAGGGAGGCACAGAATGAGAGGGCTCTAGGATTCTCCAGAACTGCAAACTTCCCTAAGGTGCAGGAAGCAATAGACTATATGCACATCGCGATGCGGGCACCTTTTCAAGATGCTGAGGTTTTCAGGAACCGCAAGGGATTCCACTCCCTGAAAGTCCAACTGGTTGTCGATCACCAGCAAATTCTACTGGCAGTGAATGCTCAATTTCCGGGCAGCATCCACGATGCTCACATCCTGTGTGAGAGCACTGTATCTGACATGTTTAACAATGAGCCACAAGGTCAATGCTGGATGCTTGGTGACAAAGGATATGGCCTCGCCACCTGGCTGATGAACCACCTGCGTGACACCCACACCAAAGCAGAGAGGTGATATAATGAGAGCCACAGAGCAACTCGCAATATCGTGGAGAAAACCATTGGAGTGCTGAAGCAGCGCTTTAGATGCCTGGACCACTCAGGAGGTGAGCTCCAATATCACCCTGAGCAGGTAGCTCAATTCATGGTGGTGTGCTCCATGCTGCACAACTTGGCTATCAGGAGGGGACAAGAATTGCCTGATGAGTCTGACAGTCCACCTCACCAGAGAGAGGAAGAGGAGGATGAGGAGGCGAATGCTGACATTGGCCCAGACAACCAGGCTGACGCTGAAGCCATACCCCCACCCCCCTGTAGATGGCATGAAAGGGCTTATGGTTGCATGATAGCTGCAAGAGCCTTATGTCAGGAGCTCATCAATGATCGCTTTGCCTGAAAGAACGTTGGTGTTATTTACAAGGCTGACACACTGCTGGGTGTGTAGGTCATACATCAATGGTAGGCATCACCTTGGTGACAATTAAAGTTTAAGTTGATTGAAGTTAAGTAATGTAAAGCAATCACCAGCGTGTAATGGTACAGCTATCTGAGTCAATGGGCTACAAGGCTTTGTTAAATAAAAAACATTTAAACCGAACATTAGTCTGAAATCATCAATATTTCTGTACAAACCAGCTGTAATCGAGACTCCAGGATGGTATGTTGCCTCCCTGGTGCAAGGGTCAAGGATGTCTTGGAGCGGGTGCAGGACATTTTGAAAAGGGAGGGTGAACAGCTAGTTGTTGTGGTGCATAGCGGTACCAATGATGTAGGTAAAAAATGGGATGAGGTGCTACAAGCTGAATTTAGGGAGCTAGGAGTTAAATTAAAAAGTTGGACCTCAACGGTAGTAATCTTAGGATTGGTATCAGTGCCACGTGCTAGTCGCAGTCGAGTAGGAATCGCAGGATAGCTCAGATGAATTTGTGGCTTGAGGAGTGGTGCAGCAGGGAGGGATTCAAATTCCTGGCACATTGGAAGCGGTTCTGGGGGAGGTGGGACCAGTACAAACCGGACAGTCTGCACCTGGGTAGGACCGGAACCAATGTCCTAGGGGGAGTGTTTGCTAGTGCTGTTGAGGATGGGTTAAACTAATATGGCAGGGGGATGGGAACCTATGCAGGGAGACAGAAGGAAGTAAAATAGGGGAGCCACAAAATATAGAAAGAAGAAAAGTAAAAGTGGAGGGCAGAGAAACCCAAGGCAAAAATCAAAAAGGGCCACATTGCAGTAAAATTCTAAAAGGGCAAAGTGTGTTAAAAAGACAAGCCTGAAGGTTGTGTACCTCAATGCTAGGAGTATTTGTGATAAGGTGGATGAATTAACTGCACAGGCAGCAATTAATGAATATGATATCATTGGCATCACGAAGACATGGCTACAGGGTGACCAAGGCTGGGAACTCAACATCCAGGGGTATTCAACATTCAGGAAGCATAGACAGAAAGGAAAAGGAGGTGGGGTAGCGTTGCTGGTTAAAGAAGAAATTAACACAATAGTAAGGAAGGACATTCGCTTGGATGATGTGGAATCTGTATGGGTGGAGCTTTGGAATACCAAAGGGCAGAAAATGCTAGTGGGAGTTGTGCACAGATCACCAAACAATAGTAGTGAGGTTGGGGACAGCATCAAACAAGAAATTAGGGATGCGTGCAATAAAGGTACAGCAGTTATCATGGGCGACTTTAATCTACATATAGATTGGGCTAACCAAAGTGGTAGCAATACGATGGAGGAGGATTTCCTTGAGTGTATTAGGGATGGTTTTCTGAACCAATATGTTGAGGAACCAACTAGAGGGATGGCCATCCTAGACTGGGTGATGTGTAATGAGAAAGGACTAATTAGCAATCTTGTTCTGCGAGGCCCCTTGGGGAAGAGTGACCATAATATGGTAGAATTCCTTATTAAGATGGAGAGTGACACAGTTAATTTAGAGACTAGCGTCCTGAACTTAAAGAAAGGTAACTTCGATGGCATGAGACGTGAATTGGCTAGAATAGATTGGCAAATGATACTTAGAGGGTTAACGATGGATAGAAATGGCAAACATTTAAAGATCACATGGATGAACTTCAGCAATTGTACATCCCTGTCTGGAGTAAAAATAAAACCAGGAAAGTGGCTCAACCGTGGCTAACAAGGGATATTAAGGATAGTGTTAAATCCAAGGAACAGGCATATAAATTGGCCAGAAAAAGCAGCAAACCTGAGGACTGGGAGAAATTTAGAATTCAG